>NW_015385454.1:0-88952 GCF_001447935.2 Debaryomyces fabryi
TCAATATTAGACGAATTGTCAAGTGGGGAATCTAGAAAAGAGCCATTACAATCAAAAGAAATAAGAAACCTCCAAGATGTTGGAAAGAGATTAACCGATGAAGATAAAGCCAAATTATTACAGGAATTAGAAACAGCCGAGAGTGTTGAAGATATAGAGCGAATAGAACGGGCATTGCATAATGGATATATTTAAAATATTACCATTTAAGTAACATAATTCAGCAATGCTATAAGAAATTGTACTATAATTTACCAGTGTATAAACAAACTATTTATTTATATGTATATAAGGTTACATTTTTCTGTTATATTGTATAATTAATTGGTTCATTGTTTTAAAAACGTTATTCGTCAGATGAAATCGAAGTGAGCGCTATGGTTTTCCATGTTACCAGATTTCATGTTCAAATAATTTAATTTTATTAAAAGTCTCTTTCTAAATTTGAAGTTTAGAATTAGTCTAATTTGGTCATAACTGTCATCGGATTTGTATCTAGTCTGGCCTCTACTTCAATTTTCTTGGTTGAGGCTTTTTTTTAACTTTTTCTACAATTTTTCATATTGAAGACTTCTCTTAATTAATGAATATTGGCTATGTCCCTGACAAGACCGAAGCGTAAGGCCACTATTAATAAGTCTTATAATGACGCTATAGATGAGACTATTTTTGACGATAATTCGTCTAATAATTCGAATAACTTGAACAATTCCAAGAAGAAATCTTTGAAAAGGTCAAATACTCCTGAAACAGGTCTCAAGAACGGTACCTCAAGCGTTATAAACCCAAAAGCAATTCCATATAATTGGCAACCGCCACCCAGTCCGGTTGACTATTTTTCTTACAAATTGGACTTAGAAGATGCATATGTTGATATAGAGAATCAAATATTATTTTGTCCGAATCAACCTCCGATTCCAAGCTCATACGAACAAGTAAGAAAACGAAAATTAAAAGAGCCATTCAAGTTGACTAAAGGAGATTACATATACATGATCAGTGAACCACCAGGTGAACCGTATTATATTGGTCGTATTATGGGCTTCACGTCGAAAAATAATCGACATATTCACCATCATGAGAGTGAACAGAATTCTGCTGGTAGTTCTACAAACAGCCTGGAACTTGACATACAGGATAACAATAAACTTCATCATGAAAATGCTTCTAGTTACTTATTTCAAATCCAATGGTTCTATAGACCTAGGGATATTTCAAAATCTACCTCCGACTCAAGACTATTGTACGCATCTATGCACACAGATACCTGTCCTTTACAGAGCTTTAGAGGCTTGGTAACTGTTAAACATAAACAAGATGTTGAATATGAATTCAATAGTATTACCAATGACATTTCCGAAAACAACGGTAAATCATCATCACCAGCATCATTAAACAGTTTAGAAATGTATTCTCAGCAACCGAATTGCTTTTATTTTGATAAACTTTTTGACAGATACATGATCAGATTTTACGATATACTACTGACTGCAAGCTTGCTAAGAACTATTAATAATGATGACAATAAAAGCAAGAATTTTCTTACAGCATTGAATAAGAGATTTGAGTTTATATTTGTCGAAAGCAATAGAACTAAATCTTTTGTGAATGGGTTCTCTTCTGACTCTTGTAATTGTGAGATATGTGGACAATGGTGTTCTGGACAGGACTCTGTGACATGTGCTGGTTGTGAGAAACATTATCATATGTTCTGTCTTGATCCTCCTTTATTACGAAAACCAAGTAGGGGGTTTTCATGGTCGTGTGCTCCTTGTACAAAACAACATGATCTTGAGCACCAAAGCAAGAAGATGTTCATGCTTTCTCATGATAACAAACTGTCTAATGAGAAGGAGCTTTCCAACGAAATCAATGGATTAGATTCACCAACATCTCCACACCATGACCTGTCTGGCGACGCAGATGACGAAGAGATTAAACCAACAACGAACTCAATCCTACCAAAATATGAATTAATGGCAATAGAATTTTTAAAGAATGATTCGCATTTAACTTTTGAACAAAGAAGACTAAAGGAAGAATGGTGTATGCGCTACTTAGGAATGTACTCTAGATTAGAAGATGGGGTCGATCTTGATGACAGATCTCCTTATCCTAGAGCATCCACAAGGTTGGGAGCAAAGCATCAAGCAACGAATATTCCTGAGGTATATGATCACCCAATCGTATATTATGATTTAGATAAGCAATCAAATTCCAATGGCACAGTAAGAAAAAAATCTTCTGTAAAAAAGAATGGAAGTAAAACAAAAAAACACGATGCTTCAGATACAGTTAAGCTACCTGTTCCAGATCAATTTAAAGATATTTCTCCAAAAGAATACCCTCAATGGCTACAACCAAGACCAAAGGGATATATAGAACGTGGTGTGGATGATGGTGAAGGTGTTACTTGTTCTTTAATGTGGAAACCACTAGATGAAGACTATCAAGACAATTTTCAAAGGTTAGATGCCTTTGTTGAACAATGTTCACCAATAGCGGAAAAGTTGAATATATTAGCAACATCACCAAATTTTGTCGATGCAATTCTTAAAGCTTACTTCGACAATAATGGAAATACTGATAAAGCACATGACGAGGTATCTAACTTAACCAGAAAATCTTTAAGGGAGCCTACCCTTTCAAAAGAAGAAATTAAGAGATTTGAAGCTGGTGTAAAAAAATATGGTAGTGAACTATATCCAGTTTATAAAGAAGTTAAAACTAAACCATTGTCTATGATTGTGAGATTTTATTACCTTTGGAAAAAATCCGAGAATGGTAGATTAATTTGGGGTAATTTTGAAGGAAGAATGCATAAGAAATTACAGAGCATTGTTAAAGAAGAGCATTCATCGAAGGCTAATTCTATGAATCATCCTCCAACCATTGATTTCTTAGCTGATCACAATGATGATTCAGCGTATGAAGTAGAAAAAATTGTTAGCAATAACTCTAATTTTGCATGTAAGCATTGTCGGACTCACCAGTCTCTTCAATGGTTCAGAATAACCGGTTATGATGCTAACACAAAATTTGAAAAAGGTACGCACGAAGATCTTGATAAAGATGCAGTAATAGGTTTATGTTTCAGATGTGCAAGATTATGGAGAAGATATGCGGTTGTGTGGGAAGATCCAACTGAAGTTGAGAAAAAGAACAATAAGCCGGTAGGTGGATGGAAGAAGAAAGTTGAATTTGAACTAGTACGGGATTCTCAAATGATCTTAGAAGAGTCGGAAGCCCTTGGTGGTGGATTATCGTATGACAATAAGAAGCCTCCTTCATGTATCATTAATGGAACTGCCTCGAAGTCAAGAAAGCTGATACCAAAAAAGGCTAATTCTAATATAGGTGACATTACAAACAATTCTACTGTAAAACTGAAAGGTTCAAGTAAGGAAGAAAATCCTACTAAGAAGCGAAAGGTTGGTTCTACGCCTAGTAAACCTACTACAACTAATATTCCTAATACAAAGAAACCAAATTCTAATAAATCTAAGGCTGTGGCCAAATCGACTAAGGCAACCAGCGTTAAAACAACTAAGGTAAAGAAAGATACTTCTTCCCAAAAAGTTACGCAAAGCACTACCAAGGTTAAACCAGATAAGAAAGAATTGATTAAGGACTCGGATCAGGAAAAGCCTGAATCTGCCACTACGAATGCACTGAAATCCAAACGTAAGAGAAGTCAATCTTCGCTCATGGAAGACTCAAAACTGGAGAAGAAGCCTTCCACTACAGTGAAAAAGGAGCCTATGCCAGGAGTTATAAATTCAAGCTCTACACTTCCCAACAAAAGACAAAAGAAATATGTTGACCCTTCTCTATCGAATCGTATTATTAACCCAATATTGAACAGTAATTATATTGCATCTTTGCCAATCAAGAGAATAAAGTTGGATAAGAAGTCAACACCTTTGATGACGAATGAAATATTAAGCAACGTTATTAAATCATTCAAAAGTAAGCAGCTTACTGATCTTGGCACACAGTTACAAGCTTATCCAATACCTAATAATGCTGTGGTAGAGCTTCCATTCCTGCCATTAGATAGAAAATGTTGTGTTTGTGATGAGGAAGACAAAAATGAAGCTTCTGCACCAGAAATGCTTATTTGTTCGAATTGCGGTGTGAATGCACATATTTCTTGTACGGGTCTTTCAATTCCTGATCAAATACCAAGGCCTATAAAGCAATGGTTATGTGAACCATGTATCAACGATTTAAACCCCCATTATTCTACTTTATATTCCTGTTGTTTATGTCTAGCCAATGAATCAAACTATGAGCTATCCATATTGGGACATCCTTCGGTTAGACCAGATTACTTAAAACCAATATATGGTTCAGGAAAGTGGTGTCACTTGGTTTGTGCATTGTTTAATTCTGATTTGGTCAATTTCAGATCGATCTCGTCTACTGCTTTCAATCTGAAAAGGTTATATAAGGAAGAAGTGATAGACCAGTATTCAATCATTGAATCCATTCATAATTTTACTGCTATTGAAAACGTCTCAGAGATCTACTTGCAAAATTATACGTCGAAGTGTGGTATATGCTATACAACTAATGGTTCGTTAATTGCTTGTGATACCTGTAAGCTAGCTAATGAAGATTCCATGAAATACCATATCACCTGTGCTCAAGATACCCCAAATTTCAAATTAGGTTTTAAGTTATGCTCTCAAAGACTTAACGACAAAGATAATAAGCTTGTGAAGATCGACGAAGAATACGGTAAATTGCAACCTACATTACTCTGTCCAATTCATGCTACTTCCTCGAAGATTTATAGTATGAGAGCTTTGGGTAAAAGAGTATATGGTATTAGTAGAGATGAGCTTAAACCTATTATCCAAATCTACTTGGAAGACCTAGTCAAGAGTAACAACGCAAGTAACAAGTTAACTGGGCCTCAATTAAAGTCCAATACTTATATAAAAATGATAAAGGCTTACGAAGAACAAGAAAAAAATCATAAGCTGAAAAATAATTATTTGAAGTTGCTAAATCTGTCGAATATTATAAGCGTGAAGAAGTCTAGTGACGTAAAATCGTGTGGAAGATGTAAAACTACAGCATCTCCTATGTGGTGGATAGAAAAAAGTAATAATAACAATAGCAATTTCAATGAAGTTTCTGGTTCTGCAAACCAAAACTTCCTTTGTCAAACTTGCTATCATGTAAGAGATGAAGATAAAGAATTAACTCCAGAACCTGAAAGTCAACATTTATTTGATCTGCTTAATGAGCCATTGGATGGAGAAATTTATGGTTTACAAAACAACGATGATAATTTATCGGATATCTATACAAAAGAGACGAGCAACAAAATGGAAACTATTGCCTCTTCTGAAAATACAAGATCAAGAATAACAATAGGCGACATCTTAAGCTGAAACTTTTTTACCGTAAATTGGTTTCAATTTTCTAGAAATTAGATTCTTCTTACATTTAATTCACTCACTATATAGTGGTTAGTCATATATATATCATTTGCATCTAATCTTAAGTTAACGAAACTAAACGTAGTTTGAAATGTCGCAAGTAAATGTTATAAAAATGTCGTATGTATATGTTTTTCAGAAAAGTTCATTTCATTACTGGCAACCTAATACACTTTAGAGTATAATCTTCAAGATGATTCAATTGGAAGAACGAGATATGCCTGTAATACCAGGTACAATTCTTGATAGGAACGAAACACAGGAATTAAGATTAATGGTGGCTGATTTATTAGGTAGAAGAAATCCATCATTTCCTGGATCTCAGCCAATATCATTTGAAAGGCACCATTTGACAGATACATTGATGAATAAAGAATACTATGTATGTGAGAAATCTGACGGATTACGTTGCTTGCTATTTATAATAAACCATCCCGAAAGAGGCGAAGGTGTCTTCTTAATAACTAGAGAAAACGATTATTACTACATTCCTAACATACACTTTCCTTTAACAAACAACGAGGAAAAAGGTAAAACATACCACCATGGTACTTTATTAGATGGAGAATTGGTTCTTGAAACAAAAAATGTATCGGAGCCTGTATTAAGATATTGTATATTTGATGCGTTAGCTATTAATGGGAAAGATATAACTAAGAGGCCCTTACCTAAGAGGCTTGGTTATATTACAGAGCAAGTGATGAAACCATTCGACAATTTTAAACGTAAGAATCCTGAAATTGTGAATTCCCCTGAATTTCCTTTTAAAGTTAGCTTTAAATTAATGACATCCTCGTATCACGCTGATGATGTCTTATCTAAAAAGGATCAATTATTCCACGAGTCAGACGGTTTAATTTTTACTTGTGCGGAGACACCATATGTATTTGGTACTGATAGTACATTATTAAAGTGGAAGCCAGCTCATGAAAATACAATTGATTACAAAATGGAAATGATCTTTAGTAAGTTTCAAGACCCTGATTTAGATCCAAGGGATCCAGACTCTACGTACACAGACTATGATTCTAAGCCTGAATTGATAAAGTTAAGGGTTTGGAAAGGTGGTGCAGACTATGAGGACTTTACAAAATTATCCTTAGAAGATGAAGATTGGGAGAAGTTGAAGAATTTGGGTCAACCTTTACAAGGAAGAATAGTTGAATGTCGTAAGAAGCTTTCAGAGCCAGGTTTTTGGGAAATGTTACGCTTTAGGAACGACAAGAGTAATGGTAATCATATTTCCGTTGTTGATAAAATTTTACATAGTATTCAAGATGGGGTGAGCGAAGAAGAATTAATTGAGGCATGTCCTAAAATTGGCAAAGCATGGAAGAAAAGGATTTATGAAAAGTCTCAAGGTAACAGATCCCTGTATAGCGATACTGGAAGGCCACATCCCGAATCTAATAGAGAAGATGAACCTGCATCGAAAAGAACTAAAATTGATATGGAAGAGCCTGAGTCTAACGGCTTTGATAATATTAATGAGGATTCAAGGAGTCAAGATAATGCATCTAAACAAAACTCAGGAGAATTTCAGGATATCCCAACTTATGAAGATAGTGACGAAGAATGAACTGAAGAAATAAATAATGTACTATAGAAATTTGCTGAAATGACAGTTTGTAACATTAACAAGATTCAAATACTAAATAAAAATGTATCGATAGAAATTTTAAAGAGCTGTTTCCTCGTAAGCTGGAGGAACTATATCAAATTTATTAGCAGATATTAAATCCAAGACAATATTGTCGTTCCTTTGCTGCATATCAGAATAGCAAGGAGGTGATTCGGATGCAATTTCTGAATCATGACTCAACAACTTTATAGGTGCTGTAAATGAAAGCTCAATTTTTTTAAATCTTGTAGCATCCGTCCTTTTCTCATGATAGTTTGAGTAGCCAGGAAATGTAACGGATTCTAATGCCTCTATAGATTTCTCGCTTGCAGATGACACAGTGCTATTTGTTCGAGACACCTCATAATTCTGTTTATTTTTGATCTGATTGTACCTTTCACACTCGCTTACTTCTACTGTGACCTTCAATGTATGCGAGCTTATAAACCCTTTATTGGCATTATTTATACTAGGATAAATAGTTTTTTTCAATTTTTGATTTGATTTATCATATATCGTCCCGTTTGAGGGAATCTTTAGACAAATCTCAAAGTTATAGGAGCCATTCTTCGTTACTAAGGACTGAAAATTGAACATTCTCTTATACAACAAAATCTTGTCAGTTTCAGTATATTTCTTTTTGTAGTTTGAGCAAACGTATTTATCAAACGTTAAAGTCTGCACAATCCAAATGGATACACCGTGTAAAGTGAAATATTGGCACTCTGGCTCGATTGGATAAATTCTAAATATAGACAAGAAAGGAGAACCTTGAAATGCTATTTTATTTTGAAAGCTGAACTCATAAACTAGTAGGTCCCTCCAATTCCCTGTAGCCATTATGGAATCATTAAATAAGGTTTCTGGAACACATCTCACTAACTTAACATCTTGAGATTTTCGAGACATTTTGACTCCATTACAGTTGCTTGTTTCATACTTCAAGCAGGTTTCTATTACATAATTGATATTCAAATGACGACTATCAAAAGTCTCTGGTAATAATGTATCAATTATAAAATGAAATGGGAATGTATAGGTGCCGATCTGTATATCTTTTGCATATTGGTAATCCCAGGTAAATATTTCATCCACAAGTGGTTTCGTGATTTTCTTCCTCTTGGCGAATAAGGGCTCCAGAATATCTATAGCTTCGAATTCAATAATTGTTTCACTCAATTCTCCGTGGAATATGACAGATATATCACTAATCTTTGTTGGTCTTAGGATCTGTAATACTACAATGCCTCTTAAAATCGGGGGAGTCGTTAATTTGAAGTCTTCCTCGCATAGTCCTCTTTGATATATGGTCGGGTTAAGAACCTGTAAGTGAAGCTTGAAGTTACTACAACTAATATCATTGTATAATTCATTTAATTTGGTGACCGTAGAACTTATTGATTTCCAATTTCTCATTGTAAGTCTTTGCAGCGGCTAATAACTATGAGTGATACAATGACTAGAATTTAATACCTGATAATGTGTATTGATTAATGGCTTGAGCTCCTCTGTTATAGACACTGTAATACGTCCTAAGTGGTAATTAGACGGTAATTTGTTTATGTATCAAAAATTCCTTTTTCATAAAAGGTTGCAACAACTCGGTTAAATATTTTGGCCAGGACCGTAAAAATTCCTTTTTCCTAGAAGTTAGCTTCCCGTTACCTTTTTATTGGGAAAACATAATATTTAAACATGATTTTCGGGCATCTTTACTGCTTTTGTTCTGATATCCCTGGTTTCCAAGACTAGGTCCGATATATGCTCGACAATGCAGTTTTTTTAACCGACTTGGTGGTGTTTCAAACTTGATTCGAAGATCTCTTACTAAAATATTACAATTACTATGTAAGGTACACGTTTATAATCAGTTTCAAGGTCTATTATCAATATCCAATGCATTCCCAATGTTTAGTCTGAGCTTGATATTCTGAATGCCCCACTTCTTTACGATACAACACATTCTATGACATTATTTATTAATAGATATTATACAAGATACTAACGTTCAAGATTAATATTATTGCCAAACTTGGCATATAGCTGTTTCTTATAGCTTTCCAACTGGTCGTCGATCTCTTCGACCAACGATTCGATGTTGCTGATCTTCTCCGTCAACACTTCATTGTCGACCTCAATTCTTTCAATCACCTTATTAACTTTCATGAATATGAAAACTTCACCAACTTTATACTGAATCTTCTCGTCTTCGTCCAACAATTCAATTTCTAACGATAAATCATCGAGATATTCCTTTTCCTCTTTGAGTTTCTTCAAGACTTCCAAATTCTCATCTTTTTTATTTATCAAAGTGGAGAATTTGTTGATTTTCTGTTGGTCATCCCAGGACACCTCAGTGGCTGTATTCCTTTGTCCGTCCGGTAATAATTCCATTATATATCCGTCTATACCACAATCATTCGTTACACCTACACTGTTGAAGTCGGATGGAAAAATATAGACTCGGTCGTGTGATGGCAACTTTTCATCTACTATACTTCAAACCCTCCAACCACTGTTGCAGCCATTATAGTCGATCACCCATAGTTCAGACTTTCATGATATTTGCTTATATTGCGGGGATATACTTTGTACCATACCATTAAAAGAATATGTGATTGTCAAAAGTTCATGATTACTATCTGCTACAGGTACAATTTGGTATAGTATGACTCTCACAAATTGTGGTATTCCCCCCTTCAGAGCTACGAAACACTTAACTAGACTATGGTGAAACAAAATTCATTATATCGGCGCCGATGAGGATCAAAGCCATTTACTCTAGGGCATCATCGTTTACCCCAGAAACAAACTTTTTGGAATCCACAAAGTGCAACTCGCGGAGTATAGCCGTAAGCAAAAAAAAAAAATCCTCTAACATCAACAGATGCCGACACGAGCCTGTTATAAATAGAAGAGCGTTTCCTTATACGATTATATATAGATAAGTTATAGAGTATACGTCCTATTATCGAGATAATAAAATGACGTTTATTACGGGAGACGACTATAGATTAGTTAATGTTACAGACCAAGACAAGGTTAATTTCACTCGACTTCAAAACTCTCAATCTTGGAAGGGCCAATTATCGACAGATAATTATATTGAAAGGGAATATGTGTTAGGAAAGTCAAAGATTGCCCTGTCAGATAAGAATAGGTTGCTTGTGTTTATGCTCCAAGATATTAAGAACCCAGAAGACAAGTTATGCTCTGTTGAATTGCTTATTAGACAATCGTGGAAGTTCACCTGGGACAAGGATACAGACAAGGTTGTTAAGAAAAACATATTATCGGCATGTATAGGTGGTGTTTTCACATATTCTGAACATAGAGGTAAGGGATTGGCCAAGATTATGATTGATAAAGTCGTTGAGTTGAGTAAGAGTCAGTATGTGGGGGCCGATGGATTTACGTTCTTATACTCTGAGGTTGGAGAATATTACGCCAGAAATGGATTCAGGTCTTTTGGAGTTCCGTTGTTGAATTTTCCTTTGTCTCAGACTGGTGAAGACTACGACGCCATAGTCAAGCAAGATGAAGATGATATTCAGTTGATCAAGTATCACGATTTTCAAGGATTAATGGAGATTTATAATAAGCAATTTGAAACAGAGATGTTAAATAAAACTAAAAAAGATCATAAGACCAGAGTTAGCATTGATCCTAGTCTGGACTTCATTGATTGGTTCCATTTAAGAGCTAAGTTTATCAGTCACAAATTATTTCACCGTCACTTGGACATTGATAGCTCTTTACCATACGATGAGTTAATTAAGAAATTTCAAACAATAGACCCCACCAATTTCGGAATACAAATTAAGACCAAACTGGGCCAGTTGATTGGTTTCATCTCTTGGACTTACGATTGGAACCTTACCAAAACTAATACGTATGAAAATTATGTAACTGTTTTGAAGATTGTCACTATGCCTCAATTTGATAATTTGAAATATTCGATCAAATTAATCAAATTAATGAAGACGTATCTTGAACACATGAATGCTGCAAATGATGAAGTTCATGGAAATTTCGTTAAAACTATAATTTGGGAGTCTGAGATATCTAATGAAGTTAAAGATTTTTTACTTACAGAATATAAAGGTACCGATGGAATTGAAAATGGTTCCAGAAGTGCTATTTTAATCAATAATGATAAAGAAGACAAATTACTTGGGACTGGTGATTTAATTTGGGAGAATAATACCAAATTACCTTGGTTCTAGGTTGTCTATTCCTTATAAATTGTCCTGGAGCAATTGTATACTTTTCCACGGATATACATAATTACTAGATAATAGCTACTGTATATATAGTTACTAAATATAATTATGAATCCCATATATGATTGTAATGATACATAGCTTGTAACCATATGGATTCAAGCATATTATAATTAGTTAAGTAATGGCTTGAGTTTGCCGGCGCCTTGTAAAGCTTGAAGATCCGAATTGCCACCAATATGTTTCTTGTTGATAAAAACATTTGGAACAGTGTTTTGTCCCGTCATTTCACGCAAAGCGTCTTGTATTTCTCTGCCATTATTCGAAGTGTTCAACTCGACTACTTTAAAGTCAGGCGTTAAGGACTTTATTAAATTTTTGGTTGAATCACAGTATGGACAATATGTCTTCAGAAAAATTAAAATTTTGTTACTGTCAATTAGGCTTTGAATTTCAGCTTTCGTTGCTGCCGATACTGGAGGTGAAACGAACCACGATTTGATATATTCAAGCATTATGTCTATGTTTATTTCTATGTCTATTTATTCGTAATTATCGATATATTTTAATCTCATTTCCATAACTGAGTTGAAAATTGAGGAATCGTTTTTATGTAATCTCAAAACTATATCATTTGCATCCCAATCTTTTAATTCGTACTCTTTGATTTTATCTTTAACATCACATAATTCATGATAATACTTCTGGTGTTTAGCGATCAATTCATCATCCAATTTAGGGATCTTGGAATTTTGCAATAAAAATTCACCACCAGTATTTTCAAAGATATTGAATACAAGTGAAATTAAAGCTAATAAACTTTTAATTTGAGTTGAATGCTCCTGAGTAAGTTCGTTCAAATTAATAGGATCAGTACATAAACTCTTCTTTGTAGATCTTAGGTGATACCTGATAGGATCATTTTCAATATCATTACATATATGGAATATCCAATCCAAATCGAAGAGTGGCCCAGTTGGATAAGGAATTAATTTAGAATACTTATAGTCGCCCAAGATATCAATAGCTTTGCGAATTAATGAGTATTGTGATGTTCCTGAAGGGTATCTGTCGTAGACGCCGTCTTTCAAATCAGTTGGTGGATCTGGAAATTTGGCGAAGTTTGATCTAAGCTCGTCAGAAATGTTTACGTTGGGAATGTCTAGCCTGTACAAGATCCCCTTAATGTTACCCCAGTGGACGAAACTTTTAAGGGCAATAAGAACATCTGGGTTATTTAGTGCCTCTGGCCCGAAATGTTGGTTAACATAGTGTTTAATGTAATGACTATCCAATTTGATTCCAATGTGATGATCGGTGTGCAAGAAATTTAATTTTGAGCACACCATTATGTCAAGTCCTTTACGAACATGATCATCGGTGACACCTTTGAAGTATACAAGGGCCTCATCCTTACTCACTAAGGGGTCAAATTTCGAATTTTTATAGTTCACCACCGAGCTATTCTCCTCTTCGTACCATTTATTGGTCTCTAGTTGGTTGGCCACACCAATGATTGAGAGACATAATTCAGGGAATTCTTCGAGAATTGCACCTCCATTGATACTCTTTAGGATGTGATATGACAGTATCACTCCCATCTTGGCTGAAACATTTTCAGGGCATATAATAAGATGCTTTTCTTCTTCTCTAACTCTTTGAAAATGATTGTTGACAAACTTATATTTTCTGCCTTTTTTATTGTACTCCACTTTGTTCAACTCATCTATGGAACTGAGAATCTTATCACTGATAGCAACTAGTGCATCTGATGTGCAAATCATCTTTGGTGAAAATAAGAATGATGTAAACAGAAGTGTTGATCTAATTATCAAAGGTAAATAAATATCGTGCGTAGGTCGAGTCGATACCGAAAACAGAAATATCGAATTTTGCACCCTTCACAGGCTATCCCATCCCTTCTGTCAGATATGTGTCTTGTTAGAGACCACTACATAAAGTAATAAATGGCAGGCTTAACTATATCTGGTGAATTCGATAGTATAAAACAAGCGAAGTTTTGTAACCCCAGATTTCAAGTCAACACTTTGGCGTTTCGTTTCGAACACAAATGTTCAACGTTCTTTCTACAAAACACATTTTAACCCGTTAAGCGTTAATTAAATATATATAGAAATATAATATAATCCAGCAATGCTGGTTCCATACGTATATGCAATATAATAAATATTCATGTGTATTCATGTGGAGCCACTACGTCGACAAACCAGCGTCGACTCTTCAGTTTACTCCTATGCGTTTATTTTAGTCCACTCGCCGGTGGCACCTATGAATTCAATTTTCTTTGTTCCTTTAACATTTTTATTTTACGTCTTCTGGCATTTATAAACCAGTTCAGCAATTGTTGATGGTTCAATCCTGTGGCAATCATTAACTGGTTCTTTTCGAACGAATTTGGGTATGGGTGATTGAGGTGGTCGTTTAACCAATTTATGAGGATGTAGGTAGTTTCTTTTGGGAGATTGTTTCTAGTTTTGCGCTTGCACACTCCTGCGTCGCTCGCGAGCTTGGCTGGGTATTTTGACTCGTCTGAAGTGAAGTTGGTTGGAACCACGCCCGATACTGGTCTGGCTGGCTCAGATGATGCAGCTCTAGGTCTGTCGTATACTGGTCCTCCATATCTAGGAGTGGTATCAAAGCTGGGACGAGCCATACCTTCATATCTTGAGGCATACTGAGAAGACGTTTCATATCTTGGTGACACAGGCAACCTGGCCTGTTCATATCTAGGCGACATTTCAAATTTAGGTGACACGGCATACATTGGACCCTCATGCCTAGGCAAGGTCTCATATCTAGCTCCCATCTCAAAGCGAGAACCGTATCTAGGACGTTGGTAACTTCCAAAACGGGCCTCCATTGGTGGTGGGGGTCCTACTTCGTATCTTGGGAAGGATCCTTCATATGTTTGTTGGTACACCGGTCCTGACTCACGGAGTATATTGGATATTGGTGGTAAGCTAACTTTGTTATTCTGTATGTTGCTCATGGTACTTTTACACTGACATAACGTTCAATTTACGGCTCATGGACTTCTTTTGCCTCCTATATATATTAGCATGTAGTGCCAATATTTATATTTTCTGCCAACTTCTTGGTATATGCACCGGTACATAACCGTAACTAGATTCTTGTCACATCTATTCTTGTCTACTGTATGCCAAGGTTGCATTGCGAACCTTTGTTGTGCGTCTGGAACTCATCAGTTTCCGGACTACTTAATTTTTCTATACTCCGGTGCTTAAAATTTGTGCCAACTTTTAGAACTTCGATATCTCTTGCGTGTATTATACATCTGCTTGGTTACTAAATTATTATCACCCTAGTATCAACCCATATATCGTCATACATAGTCTAAAGTGCTAAGGTTACTGACTGGGGCTTTGCTTACAAAAGGGTCGTAAACTTTGACATCTGTCAAAATGCCAAGACTTCCGTATTAGTACGACGCACAAAAATTTCGCATCCACCTGCTTGACAACATAAATCCGCTAGATAAAATTCTTAACTATGGGCTGAGAAGAGAAGGTGCATGAGTTGTGAGCCCCAATTGTGTATAATTCTTGTCGTTTTGTTCTTGTCATTGACATCAAAGGGGTTGGTAGAACAAGATTCAAGCTATACGCGTATAAGGTCTGGGGTCGGGTCGGCAGGAGTAATCCTGTTCCGATTAAATTTTTAGAGATGGAGAACAGAACATGAAGACAGCTTGAGAAATATATGGGGTAATGGCAAAATCGTTGAGAGGCCTAGTGATGAAAAGCAAAATGGATGTGAAACGAATGTCATTTGGAAGAGGTGAGATTTGCAATGCTTATTATGCCCAACTGGACAGTCCTCTGAATTTGGACTCTGGGCTCTCTCGGGAATGCACAATGAAGGCTTTGCGAAATTGAAAACTTGTCGCGGGCTTATAAAAGATGAGAAGATGCGCTTTAATTAGTATTGGTGTATGGATGTAGTTTAGTCAAAAATAGCACGTTTACATGTTTTTTGAGACTATTTCTTAAGGTTTCTATTAAGGTTTTCATGTACCGACTTGCGCTTAATGATCACCGCAGCGGTGTCACTTGATGCCAAGACTTGGCAGCTGCATGGAAAAAGACTCCGGCCATATCGGTATCTAAGGGGTCTCGGGGGACGGTCCGATGTTAACTCGTATTTAGTAGTAAAGATCCTTTTGAATCCCCCCCCCGGATATATCGGTGGGGGCCTAAAATACCCTCATCTTTGGTGGTCTACAGCTTTGCACCCATCTTCTATTGGGTATTTATTTATTTAACTGCAGTGCAGTGACCTATACAGGTATGTGCTTGTCTTGTAGAAACGCCATATTGATGTGTGTGATGTTTTTTACTTATCTTAGTTTGCATGGCATTTCAAGCTTTTATCAGATCTCTCATACAGTCTGCCGAGAGATTATTTGGGCAAAGACTTGTACGGTCAGTTTTATTTGCGCAGTTCTAATTGTAAAGCGTGGATACATGATGTTCGTAATCTGGACACTTACAATTTCTCGCTGAGAATTTGCTCAAACTGGTGCTTGTTGTATTTAATGTATTTTGCCTTGTTTTTGGTGAATTCGCCGCTTCCATATTTGTCGTAAAGTTTAAAGTATGCGTTCATAATTAACTTTTTAATTTCGCCAGAAAGATATGCTCGCAAATTGACATCGGTGATGTTATACTTTTCATAATTCCGCAATGCATCCTCGAATGATTCATTGAAGTTCTTGAACAACTCCTTTATCTGTTCCTTTTCTTTGCTTGACATTCCCGATCCTGAGTGCCCTGAAACTGCGTTCGTGGTGGTGATAGTAGTCATGTCACGGATAATAATATACGATGCATAATTCCAGTCATCGAGGAAGAGTTTCAAGAATCGCTTCTTCAATCTGTTCAAACGCTCAATTCCGAGATTGCCCAAGCTAGTGAATAACTGTTGTGAGCGGTTGACAATCGTCTCAATCAAAATGGTGTTCTTGATAAGATAGTAGCCTTGCATCGACTTCTTCAAGCTCACGTCTGACTTTAACCCAATTTCAATGTTGATGATAATCGAGTCGATATAGTCACTTATGAAACACGATAACAAGTGCTCAGGAGCTGTTTCATCGATGTCATCGCTGATATTAGGTATAACGGATGTGTACACACTGATAAATCTTACGGGTGGCTTGAGGTTCAACCATGACCCAAGCTTCATTCCATTGATCAACTTTAAAAGCGAAATGTTATATTCTGAGAGCTTACGAATTCTAGAAATCAATTCCACAACAGTTTCGGTAGCATTCAAGTCCGTTAGCTTTTCTACTGACTTCACTCTATTCTCACTGTATTCTATTAATTCACGGAATATATCACTGGATATGTTAATTAATTGATGATAGTTTTCATTGAATGCTGGGAAACTACGCACGTCGATATTATTCACATTCAAGAATTTTTCAAAATGATTTAAATTTTCAATTGTCTCTAATATAAGCAAGTCATTATTTAATACCTTTGATTGCCTCAGAAATTTATTAAAGTTTGCAATTACCTCAGCGTAGCTTTCATTGATTGCCCTACGGACAATATCAAGCATAAACATATCTTTTGCACTTGCACTCAAATTGATTTTGGATCCCACGTCATTAAGCAACCCTATTTCAGCCTTAATGGCCTTGATCATCTCATTATTGTATCTATTTATTCCATTGGATCCCTTTTCATAAGGAATGTTAGAGTTTCTCTTTATTGGTTTAGTAGGCTCCTCATGAGGCCTTATTGTTTCCACTAACTTCATTGATTGGCTCCTCATAAATATTTTGTCAATAGTGCTTTGACCATTCATTGACGAGCTGTAGAAGTACTGAAAAATGAGTATAATTTCGTTCAACTTATTCGTTCCTAAATCGTTACTCTTGAGTACTTTTTGGAAATAGTTCTCCAAATTCAATTCGGACTTGTCAATTAAATTTTCAAAATTAATTAGTATCCCTTTGAATCGTTTGATATTACTTTTCATCTCTTTTAATAATATTTTCGATCTGGCCAACGTATCAATAAATTTCTTTAATCCAATTAGCTCTATCGAATTATTCAAAACCGACTCATATTTGGAGGTTTCTGATGCATAATTCGAGACCTCTGACAACAAGCTCAATCCCGAATCAAGCTGATTCCTGTTCTCATTCAATTTATTGACGTCTTTCAATATAGGCTTAATCTTAATGGATGCTGTTGATGATTTAGTCGAGATCTTATTCAACGATCTAGAAATCGATGTGAATAACTCTTTAGACTTAATCAAATTCTGATTCAAGACTGCAACATCTGCTTCGTCTATATCGACATTGAATGACATGTTCCCTCTGTTGTTTTCTTCTATAAATTCAAGTATACTCCACGATACTAGTGTTTATTATGTTCTTGTATATCGTGTGGTATAAACACGACCTCTATATAAATTTTATAATGTGACTAATAGACTTAAGCTTATATCTGATCCATTAGACATGTTTGTACCTCTTGATCGGGTTTATGATACCCCAGATGATGTCGAGGACCTTGTTAATGAATTGGAAGAAAGCACATTATTAAAAAAATACGGAAGGTGTAAAAAATTTAGCAACATCATCAATAATACAGATCAAGAAATAACTAGTTGGAAATTTAACGAATGGGATTATTATAGCAAAAAAGAGACAAGAAAATTACCGTGCAATGCTAGAGGTTTATTCACTGTTGGTAACGAGATAGTTGTCAGAGGATATGACAAATTTTTTAACGTCGATGAGGTTCCCGAAACTAAATTTGATTTTTTGAAGAATAATACGACAGGCCCATATGATTTAACATTAAAGGAAAATGGGTGTATTATTTTTATATCAGGTTTGCTGAACGGAGATCTTGTTGTTTGTTCCAAGCATTCAACTGGACAAAGGGATGACTTGACCAGAAATCATGCCATTCAAGGTGAAATCGAGATTGAAAAACAATTGCATAAAATTAACAAGTCAAAAAAAGATTTGGGGCTTTTGCTATATAGCTTAAATGTAACTGCAGTAACCGAGTTATGTAATGATGAGTTTGAAGAGCACGTATTGCCATATTCAAAGGAAGCTTCAGGATTATATTTGCACGGATTAAATTTCAATACAAGAAAATTTAAGACCTACCCAATTCAAAGAGTGAACGACTTCGCTCTTGAATGGGGGTTCAAACCTGTTGACTATTTTCAAAAGAATTCATTTGACGCCCTATGGGATTGCTTGCAAGAAGCAGCAAAAACAGGAACTTATGATAATCGTGAAGTCGAAGGTTTTGTTATCAGATGTCAGTTAAATGGAGATGATTTTTTCTTCAAGTTTAAGTTTGAAGAACCTTACTTACTATATAGACAGTTTAGAGAAGTTACTAAAAGCTTTATAAGCAATAAGTTGCCAATCAGTGCAATTATAGCGAAAGTTAAGAAGCATAAGTACATTACGTTGAAATATCTTGACTTTATTAAAACATTATTTGATAATGAGCCATCTTATAAGGATAATTTTTTAAATGGTTTTGGTATTATTAAAATTCGACAATTATTTTTGAAAGAAAATGGGTTGAATGAAACGAGTGGAATGGAGTTGATAGAATATGATAGCTTAGATAGCAAGCTCAAGGAACTATCCTTAGTTGATGAGCCTACATCGTATAAATATGTGCTTATCCCCATTTCCACCATTGGGTGTGGTAAAACTACAGTTTTTCAAACAGTACTTAATTTATTTCCAAATTGGGCACATGTTCAGAACGATAATATAGCAAATAATTCTACCAAAAATAAACTAGTTGTTCAGTGTTTAACAGAATTGGCACAACCAAATACATCTCTAGTGTTTTGTGATAGGAATAATCATCAAAAAAGAGAGCGTCAACAACTATTTGAACAGTTTCTCAGCTTGAAAGACAGTTATTTGTCTGCAGATGTTGGCTTAAAGTTTATCGCCATTAACTTTGTGGATAATTCTTTAGACAAGAAAGAATTATTTGACATTACATATGATAGAATTAGCAAAAGAGGTGATAATCATCAATCCATTAAATTCAACACTGATGCTAAGCTAGCAAATCAAGTAATGAACGGTTTTATAAAGAGATTTCAAAGATTAGATACTAGTCAAGAGCCTGATAATCAATTTCATCTAGTTATAGATATGAAGCTCTCCGAAAATTCTTCTTTGTGCAATGCTAAAACCATTGTTAACGAATTAAAGCAATTTTCCAATTTGATTGATACGGTGCCATCAGACTATGATTTTGAAGATAGTTTCAACAAAGCATTAGATTATAAGCCTGACTTCACGAAGACTTTTGGAAAGCCTGAAAAAAATAAGAAAAAGGGCGCGAGTTCTATGCAGCAGAAAAAAGCGAAAAAGAGCATAGTCTATTACGGTGTTCAAATTGACACTCAGAAAGTGAAAAGTATTATCCACTCTAAAATAGAAACTAACCCTGCTTGGGTCGAGCTTACTAATAGTGGAAGGGTTCAAGATGAATTTCACATTACTTTATCCCATGTTAGCGCTGCTAGACAAGATCAAAGGCAGCGTGATATTTGGGAAGACTTAAATAAGAAGTTTAACTCGGAGTCTATTTTAACTAAGTATGATGGAAGAGATATTATGCTGTTGGACTTTTATTGTGATATTAAATTCAACAAGTTAATCATAGCGCAAGATACCTTAATATGCGTTGACGCTTCCATTATTGAATCGTTTAATGCAGATCATGATGTTGTTGACCTCAAGTGTTCAAATGCTTATCCTCATATTACTATAGGTACAATGAAACCTGAAATAAAGCCTTTTCAATCAAATATAATCCTCAAGAAGTTGTTTGATAGTCATGGTTATGAATTGAAGGATGGAGTCTATGATATTGAGGACTCGTATGTGGAAGTAATCAATTTTGACGATAGTGCAAAATTAGAAAAAATGATGTGTTTCGTTCATTTTTAGCATACTATGTACATGTATATAAATTATTTATAGATTTATTTCGATATTTCTTTATTATCTTTAACAACTAATTCATTGATAACTGCCATTGCAGTGTACAATCTATTCTCCGCTTCTTCAAAAACGATCGAATTATCACTATAGAATATCTCGTCGTCTACCTCTTCTTGATGTCTTGGTAAACAGTGCATAAATCTCCAATTGGAATTCACGTTTCCTCTTGAAATTAAATCCTTGGTGATTTGAAAATCTTTGAACTGCTTTAATTTCATTTGCTTTTCTGCCTCTTCCCCCATAGATATCCATGTGTCTGTCACTATGACATTAGCATCCTTCAATGCTTGTGTTGGTTCATGGACAATTTCAAAATTAACATTCTGTTCTTTTGCTATTTGATTAGCTTTTTCGGTTACGAGAGAGTCAAAACTTATTGATTCTGGAATTGCAATGCTCACATGCATACCCAGTTTTAAAGCTGCAATACTCAAGTCATTAATAACGTTGTTCGCATCCCCTATCCAAGCCAATTTTAACCCTTTTATATTACCGTTGAACGATTCCTTAATTGACAAAATATCAGTTATGGCTTGTAATGGATGATATCTATCACATAATGAGTTGATTATTGGCACAGAAGAATCTTTGCACAAATCTAATATTTCCTGATGTTTATTAACTCTGGCAAAAATACATGAAGTCATTGACGAGATAACTCTTGTGGTATCATACAATGATTCGTTGACTCCTAATTGGATATCGTCCTTACCTAAAAACATAGCATGGGCTCCAAAAAAGGCTGCTGCTCCTTCAGTACTGATTCTGGTTCTGGTCGATCTCTTCGAAAATAATAATGCAACCACTTTTCCTAATAACTTATTATGGTTTTCCTGAGCATTCTCGTTAGATTTGTACTGAGCTTTAAAATTTGAAGCTTGTTGAACTAAAGATTCTAACTCTTGAACCAGTAAATCTTGGATACTAACCAAATGATGAGGATACATTTATGTGATTAAAATGTCTTATTTATGAATATAAGAAAGGATTGCAAAAAAATTTAACGGGCTATTATTGCACCAATTTATAGTTCCAACGGCACTATTATGACTCAAATCCAATTGGGTAATCCAGAATTAAGCGCGGTGACAGATCAGTATTCTATATTTTACTCTGCTAAGTATTTGTAGTACCAGTATATGATTCTATTAAAGCAGATCAAATGAAGAAGAGGCAATAGTACAATCATTGCTTTAAAATTCTTTGGATTTAGGCGCTTAGATGTGTTTTGAGTTTCATCCTGGCTATATAGCAACAGCATAGTGAACGGCCAAACTTGGTCTACAATGATTTCTGTATGCAGGTCAACTCTGGTATATATTTCAGCAATGCTGACTAAGGGCCCTATAGCTTTCTTTAAGTTGGCAAGTATGGCAATTACAAGAGCTAAAAGTACTACTGTTAAGGCAGAAATATCGAACGGGGTGAGTTCTCCCAAGAAGGTTGTTAAAACTACCAAAGTTAGTAAAACGAATAGTAGGACACCACCATCACCAAAGAAGAAGCCTCATCTTGAAGACTTGCTAGGGCATATCGAGATACCGACAGATAATAAATTACCGGCTTCATATTTAGAATACTACGATTCTGAGTTTGCTAAGGGTTTGAATTGGGTTGTTGAGAAAGATCCTTCATTGTACCCAGTCATAGTACACCAAAACTTTGAACATTTCAAAAGGAAGGAATCCGAAGAATCACTAAGCGATGATGAGATCATATTGAAGTACTGGTATGCATTAATTTCAAGTGTTATTAGTCAGCAGATATCTGGACTGGCTGCAAAGTCGATTGAAGGGAAATTTAGGGCACTCTTTGAAGATGGAAAACCGACTCCAGCGAAAACTCTTTCCAAGAGCCTTGAAGAACTCAGAAGTGCAGGTTTATCGAACCAAAAACTGAATTATATTACACATATTAGTCAAGTTTTCAGTGATCCAAATTCAAATTTATCTAAGATTGAGTTCTACAAAGAAAATTCTGTTGATCAGGTTATTGAGGAACTAACTTTATTGAAGGGAATAGGTTTGTGGTCAGCGAAGATGTTTGCACTTTTCACATTAAATAATCTTAATGTATTTGCCTACGATGATTTGGGTATTGCAAGAGGTGCTGCAAAATATTTGATAAGGAGACCAGAGTATCTTCAAAAAATCAAAGCGGAAGTTAATGCTGATGAAGAATTAAAAAAGTTATTGAAACGAAAATCAAAGTTCGAATCATCGAAAGGTAAGAGAGATTGGGTTCCATATCATGATGAGTATATCAAATACTTAGGATTAGAATTTAGTCCTTACCAGCTGGTGATAATGCTTATATTTTGGCGACTTGGTTCAACCAACATCGATGTCTTGGAAAATACTGGTGTAAGATAAAAAAATATATAATATAAAAACGTTTCAAATTATGTATGTTACTAAAATAAATGTTAAACAGAGGATCTTAAGTGATGCCTTTAACGAATTCGAATTGCTCTTTGGCGAATTATCTTCCTTACTGTCCTTATCGTTGTTATCTTTATCGTCATCTCCTGGTTCACCTCCAATCGAGATATGCTTATTTTTTTTGCCGTTGTTGTCTTTGATCTTTCTTAATTCCCGCTCGATTTCATCAAACCCATAATCTAAATTACTTTTCAAAAACTGTAAATCTTCTTCAGAGAATCCTTGCGTTATCAAATATTCTATAAGCAGATCAACGTCGATTTCAATTTCACTGCGGTCATTGCCTGATTGAGCTGCTTCAATTTCCTCCTCTGCATTGAGGGCTAAATAATCTTTGATCCATGATTTCTTTGAATACAAAACAACTCTTGGTTTCTTAGAATCTGAAAATCTTGGAGGTGTAATGGCGGTTGTTTCCAGTGCTGAATCGTCCCAGGTTCCTGATGGGTTTTCCGTTTGCGATTCATCATCCTCAACATCTCTAGCCCTATTTTGTGATTGGGCATGAAACACAAAGTTTTTAGCTCTTTCTCTGTGGGGATATACATTCAGGAGCTCCTTATAGGCTGATCCACTCTTTCTACCATCCATCTGATGCAATTCGTCTCTTGCAGACAACAGCTTGTATCCTTTGTATGGCACCCTCCCAGAGGACACATCCTTGGTGGAAGCCATTCCTAAAGAATAGATTATAACTATAAGAAATATAAAGTTCATGATATATGGTATTCTGCTACTTAACGTCTAAAAACAAGTATCTAATACAATTTAGAGAGATATGCAAACAGTATATATGTTGGCTTTGTGAATATTTCGCAGCTACACAATGCGGCTACTCTTTTTGTACCAATTGGATATTTATTTGTACCATTCCTTTGTAAACTTTGTATATGTGTACTCAACATATCTTATATTATATTATTTCAGCTATATTCTAAAATTTAGCTTCTATTTTTTTACCTGAACTATATTCTTAAATCTTTAAGAATATTTTTTGTTTGACGTGAAAGATGCAAATTACATATTTTTGCGGCAATTTTGAAAATTTACTTCTCATAGAATTTTGGTTAAACGAATCCTCACTTACTAAAGGCTATTAATAGTAGTACACATATGGAATTCTATATATCGCTTATTAACTATATACATATTACAGAAGACTCACGTCAGAATGTAATCTGGAACAAAAGTTGCTTTTGCCGTTTACAGCCATTCGTCACCTAAGTTATATTAGGTGAGCATTGCAGTACAAAAAACAACATCAGATATCAATGTAGTCAGGGGTCATGTAAATGGGTCAGATCACGAGTAGCTTTGTAGAAACAATACAAAAAACACCATCTATAGAGACTATGCTCGTTTCGCATCACCAGCAGCACTTACGTTCCTACATTTGTTGGGATGGCTGGCTGTACGCGATGCCAGGGGTAAATGAAAGTTTGATACACAAAGACTAAAAACTCAAAATGTCATATCTAATTGTCTGCACTGCTCATTTAATATAACACATTATTTCCATGACCACTTAGGCCCATATATACTATTGCAGTCTCAAAAAAGACAATATTAGCATTTTAAAATTCTGTACGATTTTCAGAGAAGCACTCTCCAATGATGCAATCTTTTTGTAAGCTGCCATATGTAATATACTTTCCGATGCCGATAAACGTCAATTAAAATAATAAAATAAAAAATAGTGAAAAAATAACTACAGAGATGCTTTCAGGGGAGTATATGGTTCCTACGAAAGTGTATCTTGATATATACGTCCAGCGGTGTGCTGGAACAAGGGATTGAAAACAGCCGATATGACATACCAGGTGTGGCAATATATCGCTAAATTAGGTAGTAGATCTCCTAATTTTGTAACCATAACCAACCCCAAAAATGCTACTATCTCTGTTTATAGCCTAAGCACTAGTATTTCGAGAAAGTAATACTTCCAGCAATCTTTATTGTATTCAACATTATATGCACACCGGAGATAATTCCACTTTTAAACTGCAACCGGCATTTCCACAGCCTTAAATGCTAAAAGTTTTTTAGACAGGGTTCTTTTAAGAAGATTGAAATTATAGTCTCAGGTCATTTATCTATATTGCTAGCATCACATTCGCTTACAAACTAGTAGCAGTCGAGGATTTGACCGACAAAGCACGATATTTTGGAAATTTCAAACCCAATAAAATTACACGCTGATACAAACAACCCTTAATTGAGGTCTTTGACAGAAATTAATAATAAGACAGAAAGTGCTTCAAAACGTGAATTTATATCGAGGAACGGTATACGTAGAGAAAGAGATAGATTGACTAGCAAATTTGGATTGAAATAAGCAGAATTTTAATTTGTTTGTTTTTAAGTTTGCTAATTATTTTGGTATAGGACATAGCAGACAAAGCCGAGAACAACACTGATAATATGGCAGAAAATTCATTTCTGCAATCTTCGACTCGAAGGAACTCTATGACGTCGCTCTCAACGGCAAATTCATACAATACTGTGTCGACAACAGCCCGGAGCATGTCGACGGAGCACTTGACTAATTTAGATGATAAATTTACGAAAAAATCGATAAAGAAACTGCCGACATCTATGCTTAATCCGGCCGATAAGTTTCATAAGACTAACACTGGAACATATTATTTTCCGAATGGTGAGATCTTTCGTCCACGTATGACGCCATCAAAGAGACATAGACCAGGGAAGATTACAGGGTCATCACGTAATAATTCCATGACTAAGGATCCAACTGCCGGCTACGTACTACACTATACTCCATCGTCAGGAACCCCCGAAATTCCCAGATCATCATCGATGGTATCAATGCAATCCGCTAACTCAACATCAAGTCCAGTTCCGAATGCTTACGTTTCGAAGTCGTCGTCATTTACTAATTTGAGAAGGAGCAATAAACAAAACTTAGCTCAGTCATTACGATCCAATAAGATTGACACTCCGACTAATATAAATATTCAAAATCTTGCTCCTGTTAGTGGTCAGGCGTCTACTCCACATCATGCACCATCACCTACAACATCAACCTTATTAAGTCCCCCAGTACAGAATACAAAGAGTTTCCAAACAAACAATGTTTTAAGAGATAGTGAATGCATTCCAGAAGCATTTAAAATTTCTGATAACATTTATTCTGGTGGGCAGCCTAACCATCCACAAGTAACAAATATTAATCATAATAGACCGGTTCCCGCATCTTCTGATTCAAATTTATCTTCTTTATCAAACTATAATTTAAATAGGTCATCTTCTAATACCCCACAGACATCTATCAACACTTCTATAGATATTGAGGAGGCACCAGAGGGATATGTTAAATGCATCAAATATGAAAATAAGAATATGGCTGATGATGTGTTACAAAAGACAAGCTCATTAGAAAGTATTAAAGAGACCGAGCTTCATAGAATTGAAGAAGTCCCTAGAATCAATGTACAGAAAGATGAGATACCGGTCGATGCTAGGCCTGCATCGGATCACCAAAACGAGTCATTTGAAAGGATGCAAGACCCAGCAAAGGGATACACATCAGATAATCTACATAATCTAGAACCCGAGCATACAATGCAAGACCATTATAATGAAACGATTAGTGACCATGCTAAGCAGTATTCTGATGAAAATATAAAGCATTTTGAAGAGTCTACATTAGAATCTATTCAAAAGTCTCATCAAGCTTGCACGCCCACGCCATTGCATGACGAGATGATTGCTAAAGAATCCTCTAGAGACATACTCCCTGAACCTGATAGAGATTTGGTGGAGGAGGTGTGCCAGCCAGCAAAATCTAAAGAGGGTATTTCCCAACTTCAAGATCTGGAACAAGGTAGTGAAGAGTCGGATATTATTGCCGAGTATTCAGCTGAATCAGAATCAGATTCTGAATCTGAACTCTTAAATAAAATTCCTAAGCCTACATTAGGTATGATTGATGCCAATGATTCGTCTGACTTTTCTCAAGACGATATAAATTGTACTCATACACAAGTTGATTCAGACACTGAAGATTTAAGTACATTACATGATATGTCGGAAGATAAGTCTAGGAATAATTCTCCGACTAAACATACTTTGGTTTTTGAGCATTCAAATAGTGATGATTTTAAGACTCCAGAAGGTTCTCCTGATGTCGATGATTCGGAATTGTTGAACAATACAGAAAAGGCTAAAAATGTAGAAGAACTGAATAATATGAATAATGAAAAATTTGGTGACACTAAGGAAGGAATTGTTGAACCTGATAAGCAATCGCCTGATGCTCAGGACGTCGAAAAGTCTGCACCTTATACTGCTTCTCAATCAGGTTCGCCAGGACCCGAGTCTCCAAAGCCAAAAAATTTCTTTGACTTTCATAAGGATGATGCATTTGACAAGTTTTTGAACGATGACCAAGTTGAAGTCCCACCAAGAGGTGATGTTGCAGTTGTTGGCGATAAAATAAGAAAGCATGAGAGATCGGTCTCCTCGATTAGTTCATTTAATTCTATATTGCATAGTGAATTTGAATCGCCAAGTAAATCAAATGGATTATTTTCTAAATCGCCTAGGCAAATGTCTCCAAGAATACCTCATAATCATTCAAATTCTATTGAAAGAGCTTTTAATACTGATATTAAAAACTCAGGGGTTGAAGAAAAGGCTTTGCCTATCACCCCGACTAAAGGGCATTTTCTAATTGAAAAGTCTTTACCCGCTTCCCCCAAGGACAATTCTGTGTCACCAGATCATGCTTCACCAAATGTTGGACCATCACAATTGATTGTTTCAGACGGTAGCTCTTCACCTGCTCACGTATCTGAACCTGGTGCCGTGAAAATCCCGACATCAAACTCAATGCTCTTAGATTCTACCATTGATAAGAGTGGCGACGGTAATTCAAACAAACATCCGATAAAAAAAGGTTCTATGCTTGATGTTGTAACTGCTGACTCAAATATGTTAAAAAGGAAGCCTCCTTCAAAAGCACAGGAGCAGATATCGGATAAAGCTTCACTAAAACCAACTGATAAAATTCCTAAGGTAAAGTCATTTAGAAACTTGAGTGGGGGCACAAAATTGAAGAAGTCTTCATCTACGGCAAATTTCAAAGCATTTTTCAAGAAACTTTTTCCGTTGCCATCAGCAAACTCTTCATCATCGACTTCATCTGAAAGTAAGAGCTTGCAGAACCCAAAAATATCACAGACAAATATTTCACAAGATACATCATCTTTTACTAAGCCTAAAAAATTGAATAAAAGTAAGCGGTCCTTTTCATTTGCGAATTTGAAACTGGCAGGCTTCAATAACAAATCACATGGATCTGCGAATGAACCAAAGATTACCATAGAACCGCAACAAGATCAAAAAGAGGCCAGACCGATTCTGTGCGTTCTTGACAATGAAATCATACCACAAACCGAGAGTTTAACGATCACTAAGTTACCAACTATTGAAAGAGATGATAGTCTATTTGAAGATATGTTTACAAATTTTGATGAAGATTTTAATAGGGCCAATTCGACTAAGAGTAAGGTTCCAGCTAATTCAATTAACGAATTGTTTATTAAAGATGACGAATTGACTAGAGATCAAATCGAAGATCAGCAGAAAAGAGATAACAATCAAATTTCTGATGATATTGATGAAGACGAGACAAAGTCAACATCGTCTGATGCATTCTCTATGGTGAATTCTGATGAAATCTATATTGATGACAACATAAGATATTTGCAAGACGAATTAATATGGCCAATAGACAATGATGAATTCACTTCAATCGAAGACTATAGTGTTTTAAGTAGGTCTGGAACTGTGAAGACAAGGTTAAATCCAGAAAATAATGAAGAGCAAGGAGAAAGTACTGTTGAAACTATAGTGGTTGATAATGAGCAATTAACGAGCTTATTTGATAATTTATCAGAGTTACAAAAAAGAAGACTTCCAATTCACTTGAAGCATATTGGCCAATTCAAGGATTCAAAGATTTTAGAAATTAGCATTAGAAAATTCGAAAGCATTCCTGACTTATCAAATTTAGGAATAGTAAACAGACAACTTAATTCAATTTTGAAGAAGAAGCTTGGATCTTCAGAAAACAAGAAGGTTCAATTCTCGAATAAGATTTCGATTAATGAGACATTTTCACCTGATATGTATAAACGTTATAATAAGTCTGTTACTCAATACACTTTAACTGGATCAATGGAAATTAACAAGATTAAAAATGAGCTCAACACTTACAAGTGTAATGAAATGTTGGTTCATGAGCATTCTCAGAACAATACTCATTTTTTCTATTAGTGATAGACCTGGTTATTTATCCTTAAATTTTAGTTCCTCCGTACGTATTAGATATACATGTATTAAATTTAAATGACGATTATTTACTTTAACTGCCACGATATGTAGTATAACTATGATTGGTTAATAATAACGGAATATGGTAATGTTTATCAGGAGGATTAGTTACTTCGAACACAACTTCAACGAATGGAAAGAACGTTCTGTTGTTCTCTTTCAAATTGTGAAAGTACTTTCCAGTTAAGAATTTTATTTTGTAAATACCCGGTGTAAGTTTGTTCCAACTGTTACCCTCTATACCAATACTTAACTTTTCTTTAGCATCAAGATTTGGGTCATTAACCCAAGTTTTTATTCTCCCATCATTATCAGTTTTTGCCATAGCGAACGGTTTAGAATCAACAACTTCGTAAGCTGATTCATCATTAGGGTCCTTTGTTAAAGGTGAAATGTAATAGATGGAGCAAGTAACATTAGCTGCAGGCCTACCGATACTTGTATCTAGTATATGACATGTAATTGGATCTACTGACATATTATAGCGAGTTGGTTGTAATAAAAGA
This sequence comes from Debaryomyces fabryi, assembly GCF_001447935.2. Classification (NCBI taxonomy): domain Eukaryota; kingdom Fungi; phylum Ascomycota; class Pichiomycetes; order Serinales; family Debaryomycetaceae; genus Debaryomyces; species Debaryomyces fabryi. Next base: position 29,666 of record NW_015385454.1, read on the forward strand.
AAAATCAAATAGATAAGAATTTTAGATTATTGAGTATCATATAAATAATCGGAGATCTCCGAAATAATCAACTAAATTATAATACACAAATTTACTAATTAACAAGATTTATATTAACCTATATAAGACCATTCTATTACCTTGGAGTCATATTCCCAGTCTTTCCTGTCATTAAATTCATTAGTAAGGATCCAATCAATGATGCCATTAATTAATCTATAGTGTACATCTCCTATAAGATTATTAGAATGGATCTTGAAAATTCCCAAGTAGCTTTCGATATTCAACACCGTAGTTCTATCTTCATTTATTTTATGTAATTTGAGTATGTTTAAGCAATATCTCAAATGATCGGTCAATTGGTAAAGGTTATGCGGATTTACATCCTGATTTCGGGACACGTCAATTAATCTATATTTGATATGCAAAAGGTGTCGTATGGAATGAAATATTTCATGCTTGGTATCCCTGATATTTTGTTGACTATTTGGATCAAGCGGCCCAGATAGCAACTTCAAATGAGCTGAGTTTTCGATTAAATGCTTAACTTTCGAGTAGTTATAAATATCAGCTAATTTGAAAGGAGATTGACCATACTTCAACATCCACACAATAAATTCTAATGTCAATTGAAATTCTTCAATTGCTTGTAATGTCACACCAGTATTGCTACCCCGAGAATGAACTTGGTTGACTTCCAAAATTTGAACTTCTGAATCAGATATAACACCTTCGTCAATCTCCTCAACTTCGAACTCTCTATTTACATCAAATTCTTTGTTGATTTCTGGATTTTCATCTTCTTCTGTAGGATCAGTTAAATCTATGACATTATGGCAAGACCTCAGGGGTTGTCTTAAAAGCATGCTGTCTTCTCGAAAAATACTAGGGATGAAGTCATTGTCATTATCAACATCAATAATACCAAGGTTTTGTTTGAATTTTTTTCTATCGTAATCCTTTCTTAATAATTTTGGTTCTGTGTATGTCATTGGTGTATATGCCATCTTAGGTGGCTCGTATATCCATGGACTACTCAATATGGACTTTCTAAATTCTAGCTTTTCTTTCCAAGACTCAATTTCAAGATCCAATTCATCATTATTACCAATTATACTGATATATTCAGCTAACAACTCTCTCTTACTGCTAAGATCGTTCACAACTCCCACCACCTCGACTATCTTTCCGTATGAAGTGTTGAACATTAACCCTGCCGATAAATACAAAGCTTCTTTAACTTTCACTTCAATATTCAGGGTTTTATCACCAGAGAAGTCGTCCACAGTTACAAGAACATAATTTTTTGGATTTCGTTCACCCCAATCGCTATAATCCTTGAATTTTTCGCCTATGACCTTTCCTGTAATCTTAACTTTCTTGATCGGATAATTGTTTATCATTATGAACTTATTTATATATTTATCAAACCCCTTAGACCCATAAACTTCTAGGATAGACCTACTTTTATTAATATCTGATATGAATAAAGGAATAACCTTACCGTCAGTAGGCGCCATGTGAAATACTTCTGGGACATAAAAGCATTTATTAGGGTATCGTAGGGCGATGTGGTTTTCACCGGGTGCAAAATCAATCTTATTACGAATGCTGGCACCTTCCATTGATCATCATAGTATTGATTGTGCTTTTCTAAGACGTGTCTTTCATATGCGTTTGATGTTTACATCAAAAAGTAATCAATAAATTTTGGTGATGCTTATAGACTGACACAAAAATTTTTTTTGTAGATGAGTTCTTTTATTATAAAATTTAATTAAGTAAACACTAGAAAACATGGCATTATTCCAGGTTGAAGGATGGAATTTGAAGCAAGATAAGGTAGCTATTGGTGGTGGTTCAGATAAGAAAAAGGAGAAGAAGGAAAGAAAGAAGGCGAAGAAGATAGAGCACGCTATAGTGAGAAAAGAAGAAGAGAAGCAACTACAAGCAGGGCACGAAGAACACGCTAAAACACAAGCTGAAGAGACAGAGAGTAAAAGTGGCAATACCAATGAGTCCGGTGTAAAGAAAGAAAATCCAAAGAAAAGAAAGCATGAAGAAAAGGAAGTACAAGCAGTAGTCCCTGATAAACCGTTACCAATCACTCTGAAATTAACTCCATTGCAACAAAAAATGATGGCAAAGTTATCAGGTTCTAGATTTAGATGGATAAATGAGCAGTTGTATACAATTACTTCAAAAGATGCATTGAAGTTGATCGAGGAACAACCTGAGTTGTTTGATGAATATCATCAGGGATTTAGATCCCAAGTGCAATCATGGCCGGAAAATCCTGTTGATGTATTTGTAGACCAAATTAAAACCAGAGCATCTGCTAAACCTGTTAATGCGCCAGGTGGTTTACCTGGTTTACCAAACAAGAAGGTGGTGATTGCAGATATGGGCTGTGGTGAAGCACAATTGGCCTTAGATGTTAATAACTTTACAAAACAATATAATTCTAAGAAACCTAACAAAAAGCAAAAGCAAAATCAGGGTAGGAGATTCCAAACGGGACCAAAAACCTTAGATATAGAAGTTCATAGTTTTGATTTGAAGAAGGCCAATGATAGAATTACAGTCGCTGATATCAAGAATATCCCTCTCCCTGATGGGTCATGCACAGTAGTCATATTTTGTTTGGCATTAATGGGAACAAACTTCTTAGACTTCATAAAAGAAGCCTACAGACTTTTAGCCCCAAGAGGTGAATTATGGATCGCTGAAATCAAGTCGAGATTTACTGAGTCATCCGAAGCTAAATCCATCAAACCTGAAGATATAGGCTCAGAATTCGTTGATTCCTTGAAGCTTTGTGGCTTCTTCCACAAGAAAACTGACAACGATAATAAAATGTTCACCAGATTCGAATTTTTCAAGCCTCCGCAAGATATCATTAATGAGAGAAAGGCCAAATTAGAGAGACGTAAGAAATTTGTTGAACACGAAGACGAAAAAGAGCAATTCGAGCTCAAGAGATCAGAGAAGGCTGAGGGTGAATGGTTATTGAAACCTTGTATATATAAGAGAAGGTAAATTAGAGTATGTAATTTAATAAGCGAATCCGTGATGTTTGAGAATCAAAATTCCCAATAATGTAATTTCGAACCCGACTAAACAATTTTCAAAGCTTGGTTATTTTGATCTGTATAGAAAATAACCTCCTTATGTCTATCCAGTCATTGAATTGTAGATACTTATGTTTATCAGCTTGTTCCTGGCCACTCCATAAAGGAAGATAATGCTGCACCAGCTATATAAATCACGTGACTTTTAACTAAAGCCAGCCATTTTTCAGCCATTGATAGTAAGAGTGACTGGGTAAGATCAAATCGGTCATAGACCAGCAATTAATGCTGGAAATCAGTTTAGACAAAGGTCTGAATACCTTTATATATCATGAAATGTATTTAACTATATTTTGAAAGGGAATATGTTCTTTTACTAAATTTTAGGAAAAATATAATTTACCATAATGAACGAATATTACGAACCTACATTACTATTTAGACAGAATGCGGTGAAGAAATACAGTCCAGAGCTTTCACCTGTGTCGAGTATGAGCAGCATCGACTTACCAAGATCGAATAATAGCTCATCATCGTGGTTATTAGATTACCAAAATCCTAAAGATACTGAAATTCTCAATAAGTCATGTTCATTGAACAGGTTGAACATTAAATCCAACTACTGGAAAATACCTGATAATGATATGAACTTAACTTCTATGGCGCTTCAAAGACAAGGAGATTCGAATAATTCGTTTTTAGGTATATCGAGTGCTAATAATGATTCTAATTTATTCATCTACGAATTAGATATAGCTGAGAACTATTTAACACACAATAATACCATTTCTTTGCCAAATATTCATGCAATGAAATGGGTTCCACAGATGGGCAACAATGAATTAAGTTTAATAACAGGAAATAGTAAAGGTTATGCTCACTTAGTGTCAATCCCTAACTCAAACGAGGAAGACCAATCGGCTGAAATCGTTAAGCGTTTCAATCACAGGAAGCATCTTAAATCTATAAATAAGGATCCTTCTATTGCATCTCATAATTCTACGGATATCACAAAGTTGAATTTCATGGACAAAAGTATGGACTTATTATCCATCTATGACAATAATTTGTTCTTATGGGATATTAATGGATGTGATTCGCAAATCAGACCTAAACCTATATCTATTTCCAGCATACCAGGCATAGTTAATTTTGACCCTATTCCGAGAAATTCTAATCTGGTTGGTATATGTGGGCAATTTGGTGTTTCATTGTTTGATACAAGACAACCAAAATTCAGTGTTCCATCGTCAATCATGCAGCAAGCTAATAGGAGAAAGTTAGGTGCAAATGTCATAAGATGGTCTCCTAATGATGATAATGTCTTTGCTGCATCACATATGGATGGAGTTATACGGTTGTGGGATATCAGAAAGCAAGAGTATTTTGCAAGTCTTGACGGACACCAAGGAAAAAAAATAATTAGCATAGAATGGAACGAGAATGACTTGTTCAGTGGAGGAAGAGATGGAAATATTGTGCATTGGGATTTAACCTCCGATATCTACGAATACCCTAAGCCTGATATCACGAATTGTGGTTTGAAGGAAGGATTAAATAGTGTTCGCTTCAACCCTGTGAAAAATTCGGTAGAGAAGACCATAAACCAAAGACAGTGTGGTACAGTATTACCTGCGTCGAACACTAACATTGTGGATATGTGCTCGGTTTCTTTCAGTTCGTATAACAAAGAGGATGTTAAAGTACTTTCTATTGACAGCAGCTCTTTCCTTGGATTGCATTCCAAGATTTTTGATGCCGTTAAAGTGAACATCAACTCCGAAAAGATATATTACACCGACGACGACATATCTTTACTCCTCGCCGCTCAGAAATCTAGTCTTTCGACTTTGGTCAACGATTCAGCAGAAAATGTTACTAAGCCTTTGACCATTTCCAGAATGCCTACAACCAAGATTACTGAAGATGCTGCTCTGGCCCATCCTACACCTGTTAATATTGTTCCAACTACTCCTAATATGTCCAGCGACACCTTGACCGAAGGACCAGACCAGTTTGTGGACGTAGACGATAGCATCACGATTGAAGAACCAAAATTCATGTTTTCAAACCTTAACGATTCTGTCTTTTCAGTCGACTCAAGCCACGAAATAAATTCCTCGCCACTGTCATCTGGCTCTTGTGGTTCATTTGGCGAATCTTCTTCATCCATATCTACAAATCCAACCATAGTTGAAGCTTCTCCGATATCACACAAGAGAGACCCGAGCGATATTTTCAATCTTAACACTGATTTAGACTTTGGCCTTGGCTTAAATGACTACAAATTTGACGAGTCATTAGTTGATAGGTCTTTCGATAGGATGCTTTCACTTAAGACCAATGCCACCAATTATTATAGCGTTTATAGTAGTTAATTATATCAGTATATTCGTATACCTTTAAAATGAGTCACGTGAATGTAAAATTTGATGTGTAATTTTTAGTTGTTGAATATGTAATCTTATATATTCACTTGCTTTATCATATTTCCTTGAATTAATAACAAGTAATCGTATAAGATACATATATATAGATACATCTATTGATCCTATTGATAGTGGAAATAGATTAGATTTCTTTTGTTAAGTTTGGAATTGGATTACGGTATTTTTCGGCTACCCGATAGATACACACGTTCGTACGATAGGAGACCAATCTAAGTCAAAACTAGGCAGAAAAAGTCGATTGCATAATAGGTATATTAGTTGATACACCAAAGGTATTATCAAATAGTGGGTGTTGGAATATCTATTGAGAGATTAGTGCGAGACGTTCAACCTTCAATATTGCATCGAGTGAAAAATTCTGAAGTAAGGAAGCATAATTCAAACAAGTATGACTAGAACTACACCAGTGAGTGTAAAAGTGGTAGCTTCGGAATCACTTTACAAGAGAGATGTATTTCGTCAGCCAGATCCATTCGCTGTTATTACTGTAGATGGATCACAAACCAAAACTACAAAAACTGCCAAAAAGACTCTTAATCCATACTGGAATGAGTCATTTACGTTCAACGCATTAGAGGATTCTATATTGGTGATTCAAGTGTTTGATCAGAAGAAATTCAAAAAGAAAGATCAAGGATTTTTAGGGGTTGTAAATGTTAGAATAGGCGATGTCATCGACTTGTCATTACCTAACTCAGAAGAGACAATCACTAGAGACTTGAAAAAGTCAAATGAGAATTTAGCTGTAAGCGGAAAGATAATAGTTGTTATCTCTCATAATGCCAGAGCTTCGACTAATAATACTTCTTCTTCTTCTAGACCAGTATCAGGCGGTGCGGTTACTAATGCGCCTCCTATAATGAGTAACGGAAATGCTAGTGCAGCACCAAGTGGTCCTCCGCCACAACATACTAGCAGCCAGGCTCCAATAAATAAGCAGTATTCATCTTTTGAAGACCAATATGGTAGATTACCGCCTGGATGGGAACGTCGGACTGATAACTTTGGCCGTACTTATTACGTGGATCATAATTCAAGAACTACTACATGGCAAAGGCCTACCTTGGATCAATCTGAATCTGAAAGAGGTCAGCAAAGACAAGATACAACTGAAGCTGAAAGAAGACAACACCGTGGCCGTACATTGCCGGGAGAAACACCACAATCACCTTTCTTAGCTAACTCTGCTGATAACTCTGCCAGTGGAAATGTCACTGTTAATTCAACCGGAGCAAATACTCCAGTCAGTCCTGCTGCTGCTATGTCAATGGCTGCTTCTGGTGCGACTACCAATGGGTTAGGTGAATTACCTTCGGGTTGGGAACAAAGATTTACTAATGAAGGTAGACCATATTTTGTTGATCACAATACAAGAACCACTACTTGGGTTGATCCAAGAAGACAACAATACATCCGTACCTTTGGTCCTAATACTACTATTCAACAACAGCCAGTCAGTCAATTGGGACCATTACCGTCTGGATGGGAAATGAGATTAACAAATACAGCAAGAGTGTATTTTGTTGATCACAATACAAAAACTACCACTTGGGATGACCCAAGATTGCCATCATCATTAGACCAAAACGTACCACAGTATAAGCGTGATTTCAGAAGAAAGGTTATCTATTTCAGATCGCAACCAGCTTTGAGAATTTTACCAGGACAGTGCCATATTAAGGTTAGAAGAGATCACATTTTTGAAGATTCTTACCAAGAAATAATGAGACAAACTCCAGAAGATTTGAAGAAGAGACTAATGATTAAGTTTGACGGTGAAGAAGGTTTAGATTATGGTGGAGTTTCCAGAGAATTCTTCTTCTTGTTATCACATGATATGTTCAATCCTTTCTACTGTTTATTCGAATACTCATCTCATGACAATTACACGTTACAAATTAATCCAAACTCCGGTATAAATCCAGAGCACTTGAACTACTTCAAGTTTATTGGAAGAGTTGTTGGTTTGGGTGTGTTCCATAGAAGATTTTTAGATGCATTCTTTGTTGGAGCTTTATATAAGATGATGTTGCGTAAGAAGGTGGTGTTGCAAGATATGGAGGGTGTTGATGCAGAATTTTATAGATCATTAAAATGGATTTGTGATAACGATATCACTGACATCTTGGATTTGACATTTAGTGCTGAAGATGAAAGATTTGGGGAAATTGTTGAAGTTGACTTAAAACCAGGCGGAGCTCAAATAGAAGTTACAGAGGAAAATAAGCATGAATACGTTGAATTGATTTCTGAGTGGAAGATCAGCAAGAGAGTTGAAGAACAATTTAAAGCATTCATAGATGGATTCAATGAATTGATCCCACAAGAATTGGTGAACGTGTTTGATGAAAGAGAATTAGAATTGTTGATTGGTGGTTTGGCAGAAATCGATATCGAAGACTGGAAAAAGCATACCGACTATAGAGGGTACCAAGAAAGCGACCAAGTCATCCAATGGTTCTGGAGATGTATCAAGGAATGGGACTCAGAACAAAAAGCAAGATTATTGCAATTCACCACTGGTACTTCCAGAATCCCAGTTAACGGGTTCAAGGACTTACAAGGGTCCGATGGTCCTAGAAGATTCACAATTGAAAAGGCCGGTGAGTCCAACCAATTACCTAAGTCGCACACTTGTTTCAACAGAGTCGATTTACCTCCTTACACAAATTACGAGAGCTTGAAGCAAAAATTGTCCTTAGCCGTTGAAGAAACTGTTGGTTTTGGTCAAGAATAGTCTCACTCATGTAAATTTTGTCTCTACATCACTCCAATTTTACGATTTTTATTGGTCTTATGATTACGTTTTGGTTTGTGTTTGCTGTTATTTAATTTATTGCGTTTAGGTTTAATCTATCATATCTTTTTTTTACTTGTTGATCTTTTGTACCTTTTTTATGTTTTATGTTCCTCATGGAACCTTATTTTTTAATTTTACTCTTTGTTTACATTCTACTTTTCAATAATATACTGCCTACATACGTATGATTCAACGTCTGTTATACTAATCGTCTACTAAAATTTCTCTATGTGAAAGAGAGCAATCTCCCTTACCAAAAAAAATGTAGTGCGTCCATAACCATCTCTACTCCACATTTCGTCTCACGCCATACCAAATATTATCAGGCATTCCTATATTAGTAATGATTGCACACTTAGTAAGCCCCATATAAAGTTTTGGTAAGGGGAACTCCGCAATGTAAGTTTTTGGTTGTTAGCAGGCTTAATTAATGGCAATTAAATGATGACTTTGAGGAGAATCCACTATATATATAGATGACATCAAATGAAGAAAAGGCCTTTGTATAATTTCATTAGTTATAATAGTTTGAATCAATAAATACACTTATACAATGCCAGACTTATTTGATAATATATTTAACAGAATAGGAGCAAAGCTTAATGGTGGTAAGACGACCCACCACTATCAAGGGTCGTCGCAGGTGAATACTGGTAGATTCTACAGTTTCCACGAGAATGGTACCAACAACAAGTATTGGATGCCTACCTCGAAGAGTTTTGATAACGCAATGGAAAATATCGATAACACTAATAAGGAGAGAAAGAATAGTGATGCTTCAGTGGAATCAGAAGGCATGATGCCTAGATCCAGAATGAATAGTACTGCATCAGACATGCTGGAAAACCTGGACACCTAACTATCCGACCATAAAGGGGTCATTGTGTTCTTTTAATGTGGGAGAACACTGTCTGGAATGATATCGGCTTACTCTTGCGGAATTCAGGTTTACGAATTATGATTAATAAATTGTGATTTTTCTAGCTTATATAGTTAATAAATACTGGAAAAAATTGCTTTGAATGGCCTTAAAATGTAGCGTAACAGTTGCCTTTCCCAAAATCTTTAGTGTAGTATGAGATTCTTTTAGGAATTTAGTTCGTAAATTTCTATCATTTCATGCAATGAATCCTTGCCGCATTAGAGATACCATTCATTCAAATATCATTATATTATACAAAAAGATTAATACATTATAATGTAGAACTATAATACAGAACCATGAATACGCAGTGCGTGATAATAGATAAATAATGATTTCTAATATCTGAGTCGAAAATAATACTTTTAAACTGACAAAAATGAATTAAGGACAGATGAATTGAAAATAGTAACAAAAAGGTTCACAGCCTTATGAATAACCAGAAACTAAGGTTTTGGAAGAGATAAAAGAACATATATTGTCATGTCTAAATGATACATGGGATTTAACTTAGAAGCAGCAGCACAATTTTCGGAACCAACCTTTTTCTTTTTGCCTTCTCTCGTTAAAGCTCGATGTGTCTGAATGTAAATCACCATCATCTCTTACTGGTATCATACCATCCTGATATTCGTTTCTAGAGGCTACTTGACCATTTCTATCTTGTGTTATCGAATTATAGTTGCCGTAGGTTAATGATTTCGAACGAGGGTTTTTACCCTGTGGAGCCAAATTACGGCTCGTGCGTTGGGACCTCTGTGGAGGTGTATTTGTCGACTTTCTATGCTTGTTATACAATTGAGCGTTTTGTGATGAATTCTGGGGAGGGTGTGGATTACCGTAGCCATGTAGGTTGGCCTTTTTATTTAATGCAGCATCCCAACCTCTTCCGTTATTCAAGTCCATCCAATCATAATGGCCATCTTCAGTAGCATCAATGGATATAAGCGCTTTATCCATTAATGATATCAAATAATTATAATCTGGAGTTTCGTCGAATTTTAATCCTCTCACGTAGCTCAAATATTGTGCAAACTGAATTGGCAAGCCATAGCATAATTCATTCACTGAAGTGGTTTGTTTTTTCTGACCAATCTTTTCGTATTTTTGTTTGTTTGTTGGTGCTTTCAAACCTTGCCATGGTAGAGCGCCTTTCAAAAAGTAGAGGAATACATGTCCTAAACTCTCTAAATCATCTCTTCTCAGTTGCTCTCTTCCAAGATGAGTGTTTATGGACATGTAACGCGCCGTCCCACTCAATGCCTTTTTTTCTCTATATGGAATATGAGTTTTGGACTTTGGGTCCCTGAATTGCTTTGCCATTCCAAAATCAACTACGTATACTTGGTTTGCCTGAGGTGTACCTGGCTTGCCAATCAAGAAGTTATCGGGCTTGATATCTCTATAAATCAAATTGTTTTCATGAATAGTTTGCACTCTACTGATCATTTGTTTGGCTACCTGGATTACTGTCTTGAATGAGAATTTACGGCCACACCAGTCAAACAAATCCTCTAACGAAGGACCTAACAAATCAATCACCAATATATTATGTACACCTTCCTGTCCGAAAAAATATGCTTGAGGTATACCCACACTTCCATTTAATATTCTGTAGGATCTATATTCATCCCTGAGTTGTGGTGCTTCACACTTTCGAGGTTCAAACTTAATTGCAACTTGTTGATTGTTTAATAAATTAATTCCTTCAAAAATTATCCCAAACGACCCTTCTCCTATCTTTTTCCCAACTTTATAGTGAACTCCCACTATAATTGAAGAATTTGTTTGTGCCATCAATATTAACGTTCAAAATGGTCTGGCTAATCGATATTTAACTTTGCAAATTTAATATGAAAATTTAATGCAAATAAACTCTACGTTAACTTTAATCAATTCCTCAACCTTCAAAAAATTCTTATTCTTTTCTCTTAGTGCCCGATATCTCTTCTATTTGCTATAAAACCTGCTAATGTTTATGGTATCTGTCGTAGTTATAGCAATTTTTCCCGCTTGACAAAATTTTTGACGACTATTTACGTGCAGGACAAAATATGCCTCTATGAAAACACCAATTAAAATAGGTATTTAGCTAGATTATATCGGGTTTAAAGGGATAGGAGATGTCAGGAGAAGATGCTACAGTGTTTAAGCCAAATGCACGGGTGCTAGCTTATCATGGACCGCTAATTTACGAAGCTAAGGTGATAAAAATTCATGAAAAAAATAAGACATTTATTGAAGATGGAGAAGGAAAACATCAACCTATTGAAGGAAGCAACTTACCAGAAGAATACTACAGCGTGAACGCGTATTTTGTACATTACAAAGGATGGAAGGCAAAATGGGATGAGTGGGTTGGGCCAGATCGAATATTGGAATACAATGAGACCAACGTCCAAGCACAGAAAGAATTAAAGGAACAACTAACTAAGGCAAAAATCAAGCCCAAGGTTAAGACAGAGTCTTCTACGGTAACTACTGGTACTAAGAAGAGAGGTATGCCTGTTTCCGGCGCTACTACTAACACCAAGAAGAAGAAGACTGACCCCAACCGTGTCAATGAGGTTTCTATTTTTATGAAGCCTGAGTTAAAATATATATTGGTAGATGATTGGGAGTTCATCACGAAGGAAAGAAAGGTAATAAATATCCCTAGCTCGCGACCGGTGACAGCCATAATCAGCGACTATTTGCAATCGAAGAAGGACCAGGATACAAGCCCTCAGACAATGGAAGTGATAAACGAGATATTACAGGGATTGGAATTGTATTTCAACAAGTCTCTCAGCTTGATTTTGCTTTACAAGTTCGAAAGACTACAATATATGAATCTCCTCAAAGATCATGGAGATGATTTGCGGCCATCTGAATTGTATGGAGTCGAACATTTGTTGAGACTCTTTGTAGCATTGCCGGGATTAATTGCACAAACTACGATGGATTCCGTAAGTATCGGTGTGTTGGTAAAACAGAGTAAGGATATACTCGAGTTCATAACTGATAATTTGTCGGTGTATTTAAATGATTATGTAAATGTTAGTCCTGCTTATGATAGTTTAGCTAGGTCCTAATGCGAAATATCATTAGGGGATAAAATCGCTGTACATATAATAAATCAGTATTTAAAATCGAATTTAATGAAACCATATTTAGTTGACATAATAGATAAATCAAACGTTTCTGAGTCCATCAAATACAAAATTACCAATGATGTACCAGATAGCTTAGATAGCAGTATTAGGGACACCCAATTGATTCAACCCCACATTGAGAAACCAGTAGTGAAATATTTATTCAAGGATGATTTGAAAGATACCAAGTACACCAATGAACACATTGTAGAAGAGCTAATACAACTGGATGAGAATATAAAGAAAGTGATCATTCTTGAAGTTGAAGACAATAAAATAAAGGAAACTAAGCAGTATAATTTACAAGACGAAGAAGCAACTCAAATTTCACACATTGAAGTAAATGATACAAATTCACATAATAGTAAGATCATACGGATCGAAACGGTAGAATCTAACTTGAAAGGTATAGAGAAGTTTACGAATAAGTTAGGACAAACGAGTAGTCTACATATGTTGGAGCTATTTGATAATCGCAACAAACAGTTACTAGATATCATACGCTACGCAGACGAAACAAAATAAATTAATTTTTCACATTCATTCATAAACATAGGCATAAACATAAACATAAATCATAAATCATAAACGGCATCAAAAGATGTAAATACAAAGCGAACTACATACATCGTGGCATCTTTGGCCCAACATTATCAACAAGGCAGAACTAAATCGGGATTGCCCTATAGTCGACTTCGACTAACGGGTTCTCGTTATTGCAAGTAACTTCTAATTCTAATTTCCAATGTCTATCGTACTGGTCTTCTTCCTCTTTGGTGAAGCCATGATCACTGGCATCTTCAAACTTCCACTTCAACTTCGTTGGTGTTTCTTCAACTCCAACCTTACCAAAATCCATGGTAAATCCAGAACATTTCTCCATGTCTGGCATTAAATGCTTTTGAATGTGGTGCTGCAAGTTTCTCTTGAACTTACGCGACTTCTTGTTCATGGTAGGCTTGATTTTGTCCAAGTTGCCGTGCACTTCCTTGGTGATAAATGGTGGATAGTACGACAAATGGGCATGACAGTAGTCAAAATCATTATCCCAAGTCTCATCACGAATGTAACTTTCGAAAGCAACAATATCATCGAATTCCCTCATTGGTGGTGGTTTCAAAACCGATTGAATGGATCCTTCGGATTCAATAGAAGTAATCGAAGATGATCTTGATTTAGGAATTTCTTTTAAGTGAGTCAACTTTTCACAGTTGTCCAAATCAAGTGCTAATCCTTGATTCTTAGACTTGTTCTTTTTGGTCATATTGTTAAGAGTTTGAGATTAATATAGAGTATGAGTATTTATAGTGAGACTTAAATTTAAAATTTAGTTTTCAACTAATTAACGAAATGAACTATTACAACTCTCATTCCTGCTTTTATCTGCTTTATATACTCTTGGTTGCGGGTTCTAGCCATCCGTCTGTATCTGGCCACTTTTAAAATCTAATGATTAAAATCCCCTCGTAATTGTTATCACTCCACCATTCAAGGTCACGATACTGTTAATTTCTTTTACCATAATATTATATAACGAATAATACGGGGTTACCGTACTGTGGTTACACCATTATGGTATATGGCTTATGGAATTTTCATTATTCTTGCCTTTCGGGGAATAAAGTCGTAGTTTGTAAAAGCAATTTTACAAAAGAGCCACCTGGGGAATATATAGAAATAAAAATTCAATGAGCATCGGATAGTGAGATAAAGGTGAAAAATAGCAAAAATGGGGAAGTTGACGTTTAAGGGAGATAAGCCCAAGAAACGCAAGAGAACAGAAAAGGAGGATAGACATGAGCCCGTGAAGAAGACTAGGGGTGAAAATGTAAACTTAGATGGTTGGAGTACGGCCTCATGCGTAGAAGACTTGAAGGGCCCATGCATAGTGTTAGGAGATATTCATAAAGATGGGAATGTGGACAAGGACAAAGAGGACAGTTTTGCAGCTGAAGAACAGCATGCGGTTTTACAAGTCGATGAGGATGCTGTTACAACGGGGAAAGATCTTGACGTTGTAGCAGATACGGTTAATTTCTTTGGGGGGAATGTGTATCCAGGAATACATAAATGTGAGCCCAACAAGGTGAATCAGGTGTTAACATTGGTGCCCATTAGCGAGTTTGAGAAGTCGAGGCTCGATACTTCCAAAACTAACAGATTTGCCTTGAAGACTCATCACAATCGCTACATATCCACCACAATGGAGTTAGTGCATGCCATAGGTGACAACGAGATATTCACATTCAAAAGCGTTAATGTTGCAAACGACAAGTTAGGATACGACGAGCCCTGGTGGGAGATAGTCCACGATGACGCTCGGCTTGTGATTGAACATTCAGACTCGACTTACAAAGTTAAATTTGTGGACACTGGCAAAATACCCGAAACCAACGATATTATCGACAGGTTTGTTATCAGGGTGCAATCTAAAAATACTCTCAAGGGGTCACAAATACTATTGAATGACTCGGAGGTAGACAACGGTCCTAATTTGAATAAAATAGTCCGTCAGCTATATAAAGATACCAATGGAAAGATCGAAATAAACGATAAATTGGTGAAGAGGTTAAAAGATGCCATTTCAACGGGCGATATCAACGAGCAAATTATACAAGAGAAGTCTCGCTACCTTTCCAAATGGTAAACTAGGCACATACACTACATAATCCTTTTATATATTAACATTATTCTTTCAGTTACACCATAAAGTAGTATTAGATTGAATGCGACATTTCTCGATTTTTTTTTTATTAATTTTTCTGGATTGGACCTAATTATCAGAAAGACAATAGAATAACTGATATTAGCAGGGTTAACTTAGTAAAGTGACACTTTTTTCTATATCTCATTGTTATTAGCATCACACACAATAATATTAAAATATGGCATTTGGTGTATATCAACTACCAGGGGAGCAAAAGACCTATTCTCAGATGACACCTGAAGAACAGGCAGAGGAAGGTGCTAAGAAGATGGTTGAATTAATGCAATCATGTCCAGGTAAAACAGTCATGGCTGGTGTTTCTGGGTTCTTCTTGGGTGGTTTTTTCGGTTTATTTATGGCATCCATGTCTTATGATGTGCCAGTAGGTACTAGTGCAGTTAACAGTATTCGTGACTTGCCATTCAAGCAACAAATGAAGATCCAATTTTCAGATATGGGTAAAAGAACATACTCTTCGGCTAAGAATTTCGGTTACATTGGTATGGTGTATTCTGGTGTTGAATGTGCTATTGAAAGTTTGAGAGCCAAGCATGATATTTATAATGGTGTCAGTGCAGGTTGTATCACAGGAGGTGGTTTGGCTATAAGAGCAGGTCCTCAGGCAGCATTGGTTGGATGTGCTGGTTTCGCCGCCTTCTCAACTGCTATTGATTTATATTTAAGAAGTGACAGTGCTTCACCACCAAAGAATGATTATGATGAGTAGTGTTTGTAAATAGGTCCTTTTGTATATTAGAATACATATATAATACATAGAAATTACATCTTATTGTACAGTTTTAACAAAAATAATAGCAGTACTCGTAATTCAACCCAGACACAATAAATGATGATATTAAGAAGAAAATGATACTAGTAATTATTATGATATAGCGTATAGTAGAGGCTGGTTTACTTATTCGTTGTAAGCTTTCTAATTCCTCTAGTACTGTGGGTTCGTGTTGTGGTTGTAATTGTTCGTCTGCCTCTATTTCGTCAAATTCATGGTGGTCTTTAAGTAAACTCGATAATTCACCATCAAATTTCTGGAATGCCTCGCAGTCCACATTTATTTCTCTGTAAACAACAAGCTTTCTTATTCTATCTAACTTTTCAGCTATTGAATCCACAGATTGTAACTGTTCTTCCGTATCGTATATCTTTGGCAATATACGCTCGTTTGATACAACTCTCGAATTCAAGTAATCTCTCAGTATAGGAACAGGTCTAGGTTTTGCAAGATTTATTGTTTTTGCTCTAGGTTTCAAATTCTCTGGCAGATATATTTCATGGTTCTGAGACGAGCTAACGTTTCGAATAAACGGTATAGGTTCATGGAATGGTCTTGAATTATGTCTAGTCTCCATTGTTGCGTCATCCTCTTCCTTAATTTGTATATTTTTGTCTACCTTGTACGGTAAAGGTAATGGTTCTCCCAATTGCAATGCCACCTCATTATTTCTTCGTTTATTCTTAGTATTCATTGTGTCTTCATATCCAGTTTGTTAATGTTTTTATTTAGTAGATAATTTTCTATTTATGTAAATAAACGCGATTTCAGTTTCTACGTTTTTTGAAGCATTTATGTAACAAGATATTCCAAATTTTTATCTACACTAACTAATCCTAATAATACAAATATATTGAAAAATCTATATAACTATGCCTTCTTTGACGGAGAATGTTTGAATCTCAAAATAACCCTTTGTATCAAATATATTATACAACCAATGAACCTAAATAATGCCATAAATGCGACTAACCATAATATAACAGTCAAGAAAATTTGTGACCTTGTGTTATCAGTTCCTGTGTCGTCGTCAGAGAATTGACTAAATCCACCAGTCTCAAGAACTACTGCAATAATAATAAAGTTGGAAAACATCCAAATTAAAACAGTCATTGATCTAATAAATGCATAATAATCTTCATTACTTGTTTCTGGTTTTGAATTGCTTTCTTCCATTGGCTTTTTAATCTTTTCTAATTGATTCAAATAAGATTGGTTGATTTCTTCTTTCAATATTGGAATATTAACATCGAAAGTACCATCTTCTCTAACCTTCGCGGCACCCAAATCTTTGGCTCCTGTATCACCCTTTGTACCCCACGAAATATCATCTATATTACAAAAAGCATAGATGTTCAAGACATTAATATATGATGGGGAAAGTAAGATGTATTGGACGAATGACGTAAACATATGCCAAGGTTCAAAGTAAATAAACGATGCAATAAAGTACAATGCATAGGTGGAAGCTGTTGCAACCACTAAATCTCTGAATTGTTCATTCTTAAAAAAAAGCGATACCGTAATTTTGGTTTCATCGTTGTAGATCAGCTGAATCGAATTAACGGCCATGAATATGGCCGCAAAAATCATATATGCCATCAATATTGCAAAGAAAACCACAATGACTATGTAGAATTTTTCAGTTCCTTTAGGTTTATTACCAAAACTTAAAACGAATGTAGTGACGATTGATGCTAGATAAAGCCATAAAAATACCACTGATAACACATTTCCTGGAGCAAAATTTAAGCTCGAATCAGCTAATGAAGTTGTCAATATTCTGAAAACCAAAAAATACGAACCAATCGAAAACCAAGACACAATCAAATTTAAAAACTGGTACATGAATTCAATGTGAAGGCAAAGTTTCCTACCAATTGAATGAGACGATCCCCAAAGTTTAGGGAAATGTGCTAATGCATAAATAGCTGCAAAAAATGAACCATTCAACCATCTTCTTCTCTGTAATATAAACTCGGCTAGTCCTTGAGGAACATCAGTTTCAGCAGATGCGGTTCTACAGTATCTTAATAACCAAGAACAACCCTTTTTTGCAACCAATTCGTAACATAAAATTCTGTCTTCAGCCAAATACATATTTGAAGTAAATATTCCAGCTTCCTCTTTCAATTCAGTCTTCTTTAATTCGTATTCATCATCATTTGGATCAAGTTCCCCACTTCCATGTAAAAACTCACCCTTAAAGTATTTCTCTAAAGGACCCTTACCATTGATGTCATTTTGAAGCGCAACATATCTATAAGCTGAAAATGCACCTGGCAAAACCGAAATGAATCCGAATACCGATTCGGTTGGCTTATCCAAAATATTCGAAATCTTATATTCGAAATTCTGACCATATACTAAAGGATTTGTAACTAACTGTCTCTTTTGTAAAGCAGCTTTTATTTCACCACATGCACCTGCTACCTGAGGGTTTTTGTCGAACTCTTTCCACAAGTGGTACAAGGATTTGCCTGAAGGTTGAGTACCAGCATCCAACAAAATTACCACTCTTGGATCTAAAACTTGACCCAATGCCTGAAAACACCATCTGTGTGAATTAATTTTTTTAGCATTTGTTTCTTTCAAACAGAATAGTAATTGTACTGGAACAATCTTTTCGGTGGTGAGCTTAACTGTATCATCAACACTAGAAATACCGACTCTAGTGGTATACTCATAAATATGTGCTTGGACTTTCTTGTCGTCAACTCTACTCTTAGCCAATCCATCTTGATAGACCCCTAAACCTGCTAATAATGCTTGTGCTCTTTCATTAATCTTGGAACGACCATCACTTACAATACATACAACTACTTTTTTCCAAGAATTTTTCCCCCAGACAGGAGACCTTGTTCTAGATTCCAAATGTTTTATATTCTTAAATACCCCCTTCAATGTTTTTGCCAAAAGAATGTCATCTTCATTATACATAGTGACAACTATCATTAATTCTGTTTGACGGGGCATTGGGTAATGCACTGGTCTCAAAATATAGCCATCTCTATAAAAATTAGATGGTCCACATGTAACGGCTGTGTATCTCATGTATGCAAATTCTCTTGATAACCCGTTATCCTTCTCGGTTTGCCTGTAGTCAGGAAACTTTCTTAACAACTCAGTGGCTACTGGACAATCCAAAACCAAATGTCCGTTTAACCCCGATGCAATACCTATTTGAGGCTTGGACCTGACCTCTTCCTCGCCTTCTTCTGGAGGCCGCACAAATTCGTCTCCTTCGTCGCCAAAAGGAGATTGAGGTATGTCAACTAGTTCATCTTCTGGTACCATAGGATTCACCACTTGCACTGTATTCAAATCGTACGAATCACCTTCAAACTGGTTGTACTGAATCCTTTGATCGAAATCTCTTTCTTCCTCATCATCATACACATTAGGCACAAACGCATGGTCGTAGTTCTCTCCAGTATATCCAAAATCATGAAACTGATTCAACTCATAATTATCCATATCTGAATTATCATTATACGGCCTAGTATCGAATGGATCTTCACTTTGGGGCAATGGTGCTAAATTAGGTGGCCTTGGAGCATTAGATGTAGTGAAGATGTTCGATGGTTCAATCTCTTCATCATGATAATAGCTATCGAATTCTTCATAGCTGTCTCCGTTTTGGTTATTATACACTGGCTGTGGCTGTTGGAAATTAATTGAATTATCACTAGCCATTCTGTTTCGTTGATCTGCCGCTGGGTTATAATTATACACTCCTGATTGTTGATGGTTTAAATAGTCATTTAACGAAATATCGTCTTCATCCCCATATTGGTTATGATTATTGTCTAGACGATGAAAGCCACTCATGCTAATTCACTTTTGAAACTATCAAGTCAATTAGAATGACCGTTTTTAAATTCCTTGTTTCAAAGAGAAAGATATTTTAAGATCAAACACGCGTGAACAATCTCAGCCACTACAAAATGTTTAAGCATGATTTCATGTCAACTAAACGGTCGCAGTACGATCAAATATAACCTATTCTTAGCACATGCATGAGAGGATACGAGTTATTATCCTGTTTTAGAGAGAATAATGGTTTGATATTGTCAACGCAAAGATATTTGAAGATAGCCAGTATAGGGTGGTCCAATAATACCTATGCTTTCAGGTTTTCAACCCGTAGAATATACATATGAGATAATAATCTACAATACTTCTATATTTCGTAAGCATATATATCCGTATAAAGACATGTTAACATGTTAATTAGATATGTTGAAAAATAGATATGCGAGATCAAATAGAAGTTATGTTGGGACATAAATACCAAACCGAGCATCGAACAGCATCAAACAGCAGGAAACTGCAATGAATAATAGAAACATGTTTTAGGAGTGGTAGATAAGATTGGTTTGGTACTTTCCTGCCGATACCTTCTTTCTAACACTGTTTCATCCATTGTGGTATCATCGAGACTGGGATGGTAGGACCTATCTCGTCTAATTATAGAAACCAGTCCGATGGTTTATGTAAGCACCCTTAAGCCAAGAGCTGTATAGCCAGGAATGTAGGACGTCCACCATGACCGTTGGTGCTCAGGCACTGCATGCATGATAGGATGATGAGCGGAAGTATCAATTGGCAGACGTACTATCTAAACTGGCAAATGTATATTTTTGGTATGCCTCAAACTGCGGCTGACACCTATAGAGAGATGATCTAAAGGGAGCAAATGCTGCATTCGGTCCAAGAACTGGGTAAGATCATAGATAGCTGAAAGGCTATTAAACTAACGCAATGATTGTAATCGTACATCTTGCTTGGGTAATAATTCCAACAGAGAGCATCGTTCTGTATTAATGATGTAGTCAACATAGTCAATGAACTAAATTGAATCTTTAATAACTAATATATAAAATAGTAAATACATAAGACGACCTTATCCCATTATATTTTTACATCATTTGTACTTAGATGGTCATTGACATTTAAACAAGTCGATTTGAATACCATTATAACTTGCTTAGAGACCGATGGGCGAGAATATAGAGTAACGTTGAATCCTGATGGGTTTATCGATATAGAGACATGAAGGCAGATGAATGGATTTGAAAGCGGTAGATAGTATTACATTTCAGTTCTTGGAACCTTATTTGTGGATTGGTGGCGCAAAAATTGGGTCACTAGATGAAGCATCTGACTCTATAGTGGTATTTTACTAGAGACAATGTAAATTTGACATACCTTTACCAGAAAACTCTATACAAGGCATACATGACAACGGTAAGATTCTTGGTGTATGTGGTACTCTGTATTAGTTGGTTGTAATATTTAAAAAGCATAGGGACAAGTGTGTTACAGAATGCAAAAATCAGTATTATTTATACACGTATTGCATGAACGCTTCGTATAAACCTGACCACTTCTATCCATATAAAACGCACAATATAAGTAGATAAGAAAAATGATAACCTTGTTACTCTTTAGTTATGATTCTTATTAATTTGATATATGTGTTGTGGTTGGTTATTGTACCAATCATATGTCATACACCCGATGAGCAGGTATTAACCCATGAACCAAATAAATTAACAGGATGTATAGTTATATTTCAACCACATTATGATCCCACAACTCCACAGCAAGCTACTGAAATGAATAATCGAATTAGGAATATTATGGACAGCTATAGGAAATATGTTGAAACAGATCTAGAAAACACCATTAAGTTTGAATATTCTACGTTGTTTTATGGGATGGCGATTGAGTTTAACAATTTGGACAAAATTCATGAATTGATTGTCCAGAACCTGTCTGTGGGACAAGATGAACTAGACATTGATAATCATGAATTGATGGAACTGGAAATCAAGAAATTGTTTCAAAATTATAGGAAAAATGAATTAAGTAGATATGGAATCGATTTGGTTTATCAGTCAGACACACCTGTGTCTATTGATGAGCCTATGATGTAATAATGAATGTACGAACTACGATAAACTACACACAAGTCCGAATGATCGTCGCTTGTGTTCGCAAACAAACATGTAATCATAATCATTAAAATAGAAATAAACAAATAATCCCCCTACCAAATCATTATCAAAATACTGAATAAATACAGCCACAAGACGCTAACACGAAAGCAAAAGTGAAACAATAACATAAAAACTCATAATGAGTGGTGCCTACCTTGGGTGGATAATCGTCTCAGTTCACTGAATCGAAATCTAATTCTAGGTCTGCCACGTTCAATCTCTTCATTTCGGGTTCTCCAAATGTATTCTCACCCGAATACAACACATATAAAAATCCGTCTTCATCCTTATGCTCTTCGTAGATAGTACTCATTAATGCAGCTGTAGGTGGCAAGATGTCGTTTATAAAAATAAAAATAGCCTTTTCACTAGGCAACTTGATTCTCTTTCTTATCACATACACAAACTGTCCGACAGACAAATCCCCAGGCACCAAGTACTTTCTCTTATCGATCTCCTGGATATCCGAATTTTCTGCCTTCTCACAAATAACGGGAAGTCTGTCATTGAACCTTTGCGTGATCCGAGTAGCTTCTGCCTTTCTCTTTTCTATATCCCAGTTAGCATTCCCCCCATTCAATCCACAAACATTACCTTATAAAAATATACATACCAAATGGATGTTCGTCCTTAAATTGAGATCTCATATTAATCCTATCCATGTTAGTAATTGCTTCTATGCTACATCCCAGGTTCATAAATCGAAAAATGTTCTTGACGACCGGAGTGGCGATTCATGGGGAATTATAAACAATTGAATATCCTTTAAATTTAAAACCCTCCAGCTATTTCAAATCCTTTATAGAACGGTATACTTACAAATATACTTTCTGATGTTCTCTATAGTATTACCACAGATTATTTATTACAATTATTGTTAAATTTAATAATTATAAACATCTAAATGACTATCATTTAGTTATCTTATCTTTAGGGAGGTGATTAATCGCGGTAGTGCGTGTTTCAATATCAGAAAACGTATTTTGATAAGCACACAGTAAACAATTGATTCCAACGTGTTTTCAATACTGACCTAGTCATCAACGATATTATGCTTCGATAGGTTGGTTGATGATAGGTATATTGGGATTATTCATCTGTTGGTGGGGAGTTTAATCGGGTTCTGTAGAAATCTGGCATGGAAAAGGAATACCAAGTCGATTTAAATTTGCAATGCTTGACGACCGTAATGTATATCACATTAGAAGTATACATGTGGATGTATAGCTTGGTGAGTATGTACTGTAACAGTATTGTTAAAAAAATTGTTCTAATTGTGGACTAGTTCGAAGAAATTGCTGCGAATTTTAATCATTGCCATTTTCTTGAATTTTTTTCATTTTGATAGATACAAAGGTGATATTCTGAACTTGGTAGCACCATCAATGTAATGCTTTATTGCTGAATTAGCCTTGTCTTCAAGTTGATTGTATCCGTTATATTGGTTGCATGGGTTGTAGATGATAATAGAGTCCGTGGGTGACATTCGCAAAACCAATGTAAAAGAGGCAACAGGAATGAACGATTAGATTGGAATCAAACCATTGAAACAGGTCTGGACTTTTACCAAACTAGAACTCGTATCGATATAAATCAATGGTGAACATTGCACCTTTACTTGATAAGTCTATTTGTTGTGTACTGCATATAGACAGGCCAGTATGGATTTCAGAAAAATCCTTCTGCTGGGCATATATAGCTACATGGCCAGTATACGAAATGATAGCATTTAAGCGACTAATACACTCGGGTAGACCATTATTCTCTCCGGGATTGAAGCTTGATCCAAATTACAAATTGAAATGTGGATTGGAAATACATACTCAATTAAAAACCAAGTACAAGCTATTCTCATTATCATCTACAAAGTTCAATTCTGAGCCCAATACAAACGTTAGTTACTTTGATTGTGGGTTACCCGGGACCCTACCTAAACTAAATCCAGAGGCATTGTACTTAGCATTAAAGACAGCTGTGGCGTTGAACAGTGATGTGCAATCGTTTTCAACTTTTGACAGAAAGCATTACTTTTATCCGGATCAACCCCAAGGATTCCAGATAACTCAAAGATACCATCCTATAGCAAAGAACGGATATGTGGAGTTAAATAGCAAATTTGACGATATAGCAGAAGATCTGAAAATTATTAACATCGAACAGATTCAAATTGAACAGGATACTGGTAAAACTACTTATGATAAATTTGACAAGCTAATTAAAGTCGATTTAAACAGATCCAATATTCCATTGATTGAACTAGTTACAAAGCCTGATTTTGAAAACATGTCACAAATCAGGGCCTTTATCAAAAAATACCAAACCTTAGTAAAACATTTGGATGTTTGCACTGGTGACTTGGAAACAGGTGCGATAAGAATAGATCTTAATGTGAGCATTAACGGTGGTGAGAGAGTAGAAGTTAAGAACTTAGGAAGTTCCAGCGAATTAGCAAGTGCATTGAAGTCTGAGTATCAGAGACAAATAAGGATGTCGAAGGAAAATACACCTGTCATTCAGGAAACAAGAGGTTGGGATGGTAAGGAGACTGTAAGGTTGAGGAGTAAAGAGGATGCTGTGGAATATAGATATGTCCCAGATTCTGAATTACCATTTATCAACTTGGATCCTGGTATATCGCAGGAAATTGCTGCTACATTGCCTGATTTGCCTGACACCATTATAACCAAATTAATCTCCAAGCCATATAACTTGGAATTGAAGCATGCTAAATTCTTTATTGAAAATAAGGATATTCTTAATTATTATTATGATTTATTTAAAATCGTGGTCACTGATGCCGGTAAAGACTATAGAGTTGCAAACAATTGGCTCGTACATGAGTTGATTGGAGCCTTTTCAAAATTTGAAGTACCATTAGATGTATCTTTAATACCTCCAACAAAACTCGGAGAGATAATTATTATGGTCTCAAATGATGAACTAACTTCGACTTCAGCTAAACTATTACTTTCACAATTGGTTAAGTCGCCAAGTGATAAAGATTTAACTATTCAAGAATTAATAGGAAAATACGATGTAGGTAAGATTAAAGATATCACTGAAGATGAATTATCAGAAGCAATTGAAGAGGTATGCATAGATATTATTGAAAACAATCAGGATGTTATAGAAAAAATTATTACGGGAAAGCCGAAGTCAATTAATTATCTCATTGGCTTGGCTATGAGAGAAACAAACGGAAAAGTTAATTCTAAAGTCATTGAATCTAAATTCAAGCAGCTAATTGCTAATTATAAATAATAGATTAATATATTCATAGAGATATGTAAATGTTATATGGTTTGCCTTTTAGATAATTATTTTTTTTTGACTTGATAATTATAATCAAATCCGTCATCGCCATTATTTAATGTTTGACTCATAATGTATTTCAACTCATCCTTTGATGCTATCTCTTCTTCGTTGAAATAGTCAGAGATACTATTTGAGGACGCTATACCCTTCTCTAAGTCAAAACTTTTTTCTTCAGGACTATGAGCATTCAGTGTTGACGACCCACCAAGAGTACTGTCGTCATTTATTTCATTAAATCCATTTCTAAATTCACACATTGCTGGTTTGCTCAATTCAGATCTGTTACTTCCGACTCTTGTTTGAGTTGACATCTTCGAAAGTGCAAATTGACTAGTTGGACTGTTATTCTTTGTCAAATGGAATAGCTCTAGGTGATGTGAATCTGATTTTGTTGACTTATTGAATAGCCTTCCAAGACTAATAACACATAATCCATTTTTGTACATTTCCAATGCATCAGATCCTAGACCGAAAAGTAGGAAGGTGACAACTGATAATGCAATATTAACCCATCTGTCATAGACTATTTCAATTCCAAAATCAAAGAAGAAAATCTCTCCCCAGTATTCGTTATGAATTTCAGACCAGACAAAGTCTCCTTCAAACAAGCTAAAGTCGCTGACGAAGAAGTAAACGGCCACAGGAACTAATGCAATAACGATTAAAACGTTAAATATCAATAGCCTAGCAAACCTTTTTATATTCAATCCTGAGTTTGTGCATCTTAGTATATCCTTCACATCTTTTCTTTTCCTGCAGTATGCTGCTAAAGTCAGAACAGAAAAGACAACCGCAACTGCTGCCCAGATTATATTCCACATAGAATATAAAACAATTGATACCGGGGAGAGCGCATATGTCACCGTGCATCCCCTGTATTTTACAATAATATATCTTGATGTTTGAATAATGTAGTTTGTACACATAATAAAAATAGGCGTAATCAAGCACATCCCCAATGATATCCACATTTTCATCTTAGACCCATTATTCATGAATGCTGGATATTTTGCCCATAACACCATAAATAAATTAAATGCCAAAGCACTGATTGCACAAATCATCCCACTAGAGGATGCAGCCTCCAATTTCATTGTAACATCGCAATATCCTACGCCATTCCACTTCTGGTCAAAGTCTTCTCCTCCCCATATACAAGCATTGATAAATGACGTCAAATCAAGAAACAATAACCAGAATATCAAGCATATAGGAGGGATATTTTTGCACTTGCAGTGCCAAATAAAAGGAGGGATTAATAATATGAAAGCAATAAAAGAAAGGCCTGCTAATGTATTTCCTTTTTCATCCATCTCGTTCTGATAAACTAAAATAACTATTCTATATCACAATCTAATATAAATAAAGGCAAGAGTCCCACTTTTATATCTCAAGTATGTTTCATATATTTTGGCCTTTATTATTGGTGTCTATTCAGCGAAGTCATTTTATTTCATTAAGAACCTTAAATTAGATTCATGATTTGTAGGACATGGTTCCATTCACTGACTAAAAGAGTAGTTTTGCTGTTCGTCCCAATTGGGACTTTTTGCGATTTGAACGTTCGCACGACTTTGTCTACAATGCTAATAAGTTAGAGTATGGTAGCTTACGATGAACATATATGTTAAACATAGTATTAATAAAGTACAAAAGTAAGCTCTGGGGCAGATATTATAATAAGGTGAGATAAAGGATCAGTTGATACAAGATTTTAAAACCTCATTTGCTGAAACGATACCGGAATACTTTGAATCTAAGAATTTTAATAATTCAATAACCTTTTGCTTCAATTCTTCGGTTTGGAATTGCTTCATTCTATCAAGGTTTTCTTCTCTTCCTAAAGTTGACTCATTGATCAACTTGATTCTTTCGATTTCTTTGGTGAAAATTTTGGCTAAAATATCAACAACCTTATCGGTTTGGCTGGCAATTAATTCATTACCAGATTCGTACAACTTGATGATCAACAGCAAAATTGGGGTATTTTCTTCAAAGGCAGTTTCAAGAGGTAAGTGTTCTAATAATGGGCCCATGATGTGTTCCAATGGAATTGCTTGTTCATGCTTCAAAGCCATACGTGCAACACAACCACATGAGTTTGCATATGATCTGTTGACAACATCCTTAGTTTCTTCGTCATCTTCACCGGCCTTTCTGTCAGTCTTGTTCAATAATTGGAATAATAACTGTAAGATGGTTTGGTATGTAGATGACAAGTCAGTGGCACTATGTTCAATTAAAATACCAATACCGTAAGCAGCGTTGCCCTTGACCTCTAAAGATTTATCATTAGCCAATCTATCTGTGAAGACTTCAAGGAGCTGTTGAGTAGCTTGGTTACTTTCCTTCAAACCAGAGGAAATTTCTGCTAAGGCACCGATAGCACTAACTCTCTTGTTCTTGGATTTAGAATTAACTTGAGATAATATAATGTCTTTGAAAGAAACAAATATCTTGTTGAAATCACTGCCTAAAGTAATAGATAAGTTGACTAAAACTTCTAAGGTAGATTCAAACAACAATGCTTCGGTTTCAGAGGTCTCTTCTTCGTCGGCTGGACCCTCTTCATCTTCAATTTGACATGGATGTTCATTCTTCAAGATGTTCATTAATTGAACACATAATCTTTCTAAGAATGAAGTTTCACTTGCATTATCAACAACAGTTATTGGACCTAACATGAAAATGGAATCAGATAAGTTATCTAAGATACAAGCGACCATTGTCAACTCGAATTCTTCTTCCAAGTTAGTAATAGCAATTTCTCTCACTTTTTGAACTAATTGTAAGATCGAGCTATCAACATATGGCTGTTGAGGAACACCCTTTGGTGCCTTGAAATCTTCACCATATTGAGCTTTGAACATGGCTCTTAAGATTTTCCATAATGCATTCATAGAAGCTTCTCTCATACCGTACGAATTATCAATTTGATCAGCCAAGGTCTTAACAGACTGTTCAACATATTTAGCGAAATCCTTACCAGTACCGATAGCTAATTCCGATAAGGCGACTGAAGCAATTTCCTTTTCAATGGTGATACCAGTATGAACATTAAATTTGTTTTCCAAATCTTCTTCTTCTTCACCGTCGAATTCATCATCTCCATCTACATTGAACGTAAATTCTTCTTGTTCTAAACATTTAAGGATTTCTGGAACAATTTGGTCCAAGAATCCAGCAAATTCAGCACCGTAAACCTTTGCCATATTTGAGATAAAAGCGAAACCAGATTCTCTGATTCTTGAGTGTTCTGAACTCAAAGAATTGTAAGCAGCTTCAACTAATGGCTTAGCGTAAGATGAGAAAGTTTCTGAACCAACAGCTCTGGCCATGGTAGAAATGTTTTCAAAGGTTAATGCTCTTAATTCGATATCTTCTTCGGTCATACCTTCAGTGTCTGCAGCATTAGCAATAAATGGCTCTAAGTATTGAATAGAGTTGTTAAAGTAAGGTGTAAAGCCTTTACCACCAGCATAAGCGGTGGAACCGATAGCGGAAACAATGGCTGATTTCAATGAAGAAGAATTTGCTTGTTGTAACATGTGGAATAATTTGTTCATTAATGCTTCCAAGTATTGGCCAATAGCATCATGACTCATAAATTCAATCAAACCATCTAAAGCAAAACATGCATATTTGTAAGCCATGACAGAAGTAGCTGAATCAATAATATCGATAATAAGAGGTAATAAATCCTTGTGAAAATCAGCAACTGCATCTTGAAGCTCCGAAGTTAATTGAGATAAAGATCTCAAAGCGGCAACTCTGACGATAATTTCAGAGTCTTTCAAACCATTAATTAACGCAGGGATGATTTTATTAATTTGAGTGGAGAAGAAATCTGGAGCACCACTAGAAGCGACACCGAGACATAATAAACCGGCTCTTCTTTCAAATGCATTTGAGGAGGTTAACATATTGTTTAAGTTATCGAACAAAGGATTAATAACTTGAGATGGTGGCAATTCAGCAGATAACATGGCAATAAGTCTTAAACCTAATGTTGGAGGAGCATTTTCTTCGTTTTCGTTTTCTTCGTTTTCGTTTTCTAATTCCTCTTCGACATCAATTTCTTCGGATGCAATCTTAGCTGCAATTAAAGTGATTTGTGGTCCTAACTTGTTGGAAGTAATCTTAGATTTCCTTAAAGAAACACATGAGATTAAAAATTGCAAGCCAAAAGTTCTATATTCTTCATCTAATTGAGTATTAGCAGCAATTTCAGAAATAAATTGAATCAAGTTAACTAAATGATCACCAATCAACTTTGAGTCGAGGAAAATCAAACTGTGGAAAACGTTGAAAACCTCCTTGGCCTTTTCATTATCATCGTTGCTTACAACTTCCTTCAATACTTCAACCATTCCTGGGATAGTGTCTCTAAATTTTGAGGCTAATTGGTTATTGATCTCTGCGTCTTCTTCAATGAATTGCGAAACGACATCCAATGATAAAACAGCGTTAACTCTAATATCTCTGGAAGTTTGGTCACGTAATAAATTTCCAAAAAGAGACAAGAAGTCGTCAACGTGTGGAACTAATGCTGGAATTTGAGTTTCCAACAAAGTATACAAAGTGTAAACAGCCATTTCCTTTGTTTGTGGGTTGGTATCTTGAATCGACTTGACTAAGACAGGTAACAATTCTGGCCATTCGTTGTTTTCTAAATCAACTTCACCAATAGATGCAACAACTCTAGCTGAAGAATGTCTAATAAGTTTAGAGCTCTGAGTGAAAGTGTTATTCAACATAGATTCCCTAATTTGTGGTTTCAATGAAGCATCGACTCCTTCCCATTTAGCTAAAACTAACTTTCTAGCTTCAACCGCTGCTAATTGCTTTAATTGGTCATCTTGAGCATTTTGCAAAATATGAACTAATGATGGTAAAGCGAGTGGACTGGTGTAAAAGTCCTTGGTCAATTTTGATGATGCCTGTTTAATAACAGCGGAATCTGGAACCAATGTTTGTTTTAAAGTTTCCTCCAAAGAGGAAATATATTGAGCATCCATGTTGGAGATCTATAATAATCACAAGATTCTTGAATAAACAGCAGAAATTTTACTCTGAATATCGGATCTTCCCTTTAAAAAGATGAACCAAAAAAAAATTCTGAGATGACGATCACGTGAACTAAATGGACTCTTTATATTGGCTTCTTGACTTAACCATGTTGTACTTGGTAATGTACAATAGCTCTAGTATAGAGTGTCAATTATGTGAGTTTATAGTTACAGAGATTATTTCGAATCGAACGCAGTAATTTTTTAGTAAATGATTATATTTCGATATTATACAAATTATTAATACTCTATCCATACACGAGACGTTTACATGATGTCATTAACATTGACAGGCATTTCCTTGATTTTGATACGGTAGAAACGTTCAATATCACGTAACTCATCCACGTCTTCCTTCGTGACCAAATTAATTGCAACACCTTTTCTACCGAATCTACCAGACCTACCAATTCTATGGACATAATTCTCTTTATCGGTGGGTAAATCATAGTTGATGACAAGTGAGACCTGTTGCACGTCTATTCCTCTAGCCCATACATCAGTAGAAATTAATACACGGGAGTTTCCTGTTCTGAAATCGTTCATGATAGAATCTCTTTCGTCCTGTTTCATATCACCATGCATTGCGACAACAGTGAAGTTTGCTTTCTTCATTTGATCGGTAAGCCAATTGACTTTTACCTTGGTGTTACAGAAAATGACCGCTTGGGTGATTGTTAGAGAGTCGTAAAGGTCACAAAGGGTGTCGAACTTCCAGTCTTCTTTCTCACATTGAATATGATATTGCTTGATTCCTTCTAAGGTAATGTCGTCCCTCTTCACAAGAATCTTAACAGGGTCTGTGGTGAACTTCCCGGTGACTTCGATAACTTCTCTCGATAAAGTAGCACTAACAACAACTACTTGGACACCAGGTGGTAGGTATCTGTAAATTTCATAAATTTGTTCCTTGAACCCCTTAGTCATCAACTCATCTGCCTCGTCTAAAATCATCATTTTAATATTACGGGTAGCAAGGTTACGTCTCTTAATCATATCAACTACTCTTCCTGGGGTACCACTTACAATCTGTTGGCCCTGTTGCAATTTTTTAATGTCCTCCCCAACATGA
This sequence comes from Debaryomyces fabryi, assembly GCF_001447935.2. NCBI lineage: Eukaryota > Fungi > Ascomycota > Pichiomycetes > Serinales > Debaryomycetaceae > Debaryomyces > Debaryomyces fabryi. The sequence continues at coordinate 61,001 of NW_015385454.1, forward strand.
GTCCCACCAATACATGCATGAGTGTGTATATTCATATAGTCACCTAGATGTTTTACCACACTTTGAATTTGCTGTGCCAATTCTCTAGTTGGCGACAAAATAAGTGCCTGACAATCCTTCGACTTCGTATCGATTACCTCCAACATACCAATAGAAAATGTTGCAGTCTTACCCGTTCCCGATTGTGCCTGGGCTATTGTATCTTTACCACTTATAATCTGCATAATAGCACGAGATTGAATAGCAGAGGGCGCTTCAAACCCGTATCCATATATACCTTTGAGTAAGTCAGTTTTTAGATTCATACTTTCAAAAGTAGCATGTACTTTGATGTTCTTGGTGGATTTAGCACTAAACTCTAATTCATTATCGATGTCTCTGTCAAACTCATCCATATTGCTCTATTATTGTTTAAGTTAATTAAATATTTTAGGAGATGAGCTTTTAGAAATATCGCGATGCCATATTTCACTTTTAGTTACTGAGGTGTAAACTTCAAGAATTACACCACACAGATGCCTGACAAAGGACCCATACTTATACTAATAGGGGGTGGTCATGCCGCTGGTAAAAAAACCACTTCCAATTTATTGAAAGAAGAGCTTCGTTTCTCTCTTCCAGATGTTGATCTTGATATAGAAATAGTTGATCTAGATGACTACAAAGAAGAGGATTCCAAGAGAGAATATTCCACTTCAAAATCAGCAGCTATCACCCTTCCAAATAATTCCGATATTAAATATCCACCTTTAAAGCCATCCCGGTTTAATTTTGACAAGTTAAGGGAGTATTTATTAAGTGCTATTCTGAAGTCAAAACAAAAGATTCTTATTGTTCATGGGTTATATGCTTTATACGATAAAGACGTACGTGATATATCACACATTAAAGTTTTTCTTACAAGCGATCCTGATACAAGGCTAATTCGTTGGATCAGACGAGATGTTTTAGATCCTAATAGAAATAAAACACTAGAATCGGTCATCAATGCTTATCTTCAAGGTGCTAGAGCAGAGATGAGTGATTTTATATTTCCAACTAAGGAATTTGCCGATGTGATTATGCCGAACGGAGCAGAGAAAAATGCAATCAGGTTAATAGTTGATGGTGTAATGTCTTTATTGCCTGAAGAAGACCAACCTCAGAATATGTTCTTACCTCGTACAAATAACCTTAGACCAACTGTCAGCTTTGATGGTGAAAAATTTGACGGACAAAAGGGTAAGTTCTACGAGTTAAGCTAATGCAAGTACATCCATTACAAGGATAACTTATATAATCTTATTATTATTTATGTAAAATACAAGTTTTAAATTAAAATTCCATTATCTTTAACAATGTCATGAATTGGATCATTTTCAATTGAATATTCAGTCAAATTCTTTATTTTTTCACTCGAAATTAATTCTCTTAACTTCTTATCGGAATTATACCAGTGCTCAATCAAATAACTCATTTCATTAGACTTCAAATTATTGGTAAATCCTGGGAATATTTCAAATGTGCTATGCTCAATTAACGACTTCATAATGTAGTATAACTTGTCATATCCAACCCCAGATTTCACGAAAATGTCAACAATTACACCCTTTGGTGGTGTTTGACTGACTGGATCTTCTTCGATGGCCTCCTGGATATATTTAGCTATTAATTTTATCAATTCATCTATTGGGAAAACTAAATCATTCGATGATAATTTAGGACCGATAATATCGAAAGCATTATTCAAGACAATATAGATTGGTTCCTGCTTCTTTCTATCTGTAATTAAAAATTCATGGAAAATTCTTTCAAAAAATAACTCCCATCTCTTCAATATATCATCCGTATTTTTGTAATCAGAAACTTTGAAAATTAAGAGACATAAATCATAATAACCTAATGGATCAGTATAGTTATTGAATAAGTCGCTAATATTCAAAATTTTATAATCTAACGAAGAGACAGCAACCTCTTTATTTTGTTTGCTAATTCTATCATCAGACCTGATTGCAGTTAGTATATCTAATTGGACATTTGCGACGTCAAACAATTCTTGAATTGTTGATGATAATTGAATCATCTTTTGTCTTAAGTTTGGAGGACATGCACAATTACAGAATCCGTTGGCTCTGGATAAATACTCAATTCGTTGATTTAATGTTAATTTAAATTCTGAAACCGACAACGAATATAATATACTTGCTGCTCCAAAGTAGTTCTCCCTCTTCGCATGGTACAACCACAATAAGTCACTCAATGCTAAATTATTCTCTGACTTTTCTTCCAAAAATGGTAAAATATATGGTGTATTGATCTCCAATAACCTTTCACTCACATCCTGGTTAATAAACCATTGGTAAAATTCATAGTGGAAATGTTTATCCTGTGCTGCGAAACATGTCTCATAGGCAGCGTCTCTTATTTCAATAAACTCGTTAATTGCTAACTGATGACCTGTTTCAGTTATTTTGATTGCTCTCAAATCAATTCTAGTCAAGATCTTGAAGATCAAATCATATAACTGGATCTTCTTCTTACTATTTTCAACAGACTTTGAATTCGTGTTACCATTGTCTATGAGAATATTTGCTTTTCCAGCTGTTGCTGGATTATTCAAACTGGCGTTATTGACTAGCTTGTAAGCAAGTTTCAACAAAAGTTCAATTGCACCGGTATAGAATTCTAAATCTAACATAATATTAATAGAATTCTCAATATTCTCTAATGTCAACGACTCATATGCTTCTTCAAATAACACAACAGCGTTCTTCAAACATTTAATTCTCAAGTCATAATCTCTTGTTCCTATATTCTTAGCTCGAGTTAAATTTTCAATTGCTTTGAAAATAAATACATCATCAGTGGAACAGAAAGATCCACAACGATCTTGCAATGATGACGCAATTAAATCTATAGATCCTCCTTTCAAGATATTTTTATTGATGATAGATGATAATAAATCTTTAATCAAATTTTTAACATCGCGAGTTGGCAACAATAAATCCTTAAATGATAAAGTCAACAAGTTCAATTGGTTTGTCACAGAGAAAAATTTTAAAATATCATTAAAGGTGGTCTGGTTAATTTGAGACTCTTCGATTAATACCATCAAGAATGATAAAGCTTCTTTCATAGAGCTCAAAGATTTCAAAATTGAGGTAAATGCAATGTGTTCAGCACGTAAGCATACTTCATTCTCAAACTTGCTTGGGTCGGAGCTGTAGTTAGGGGCATTTAAACCCTGAATATTATTTCCATTTTCAACAAAGAATTCAATCAAGACTATCATTGAACCAATAAAGAATTCAACTTGGTTTTTATCGATATTCAAACCTTGGATTAATAAATTATCATCCTTCACAGAAGACAACTCAATTTGGCCATTAGCCGTTCGTTTAATATATGGTAGCATTGTGAAGACTTTACGGTTCCAATAATCTCTAAATAACCTAGAAATCAATAAACAGGTACCATAAAACCTATCACTCAAAATAACTTGCTCAACTGTTGGGTGTGAAACTAATGCTTTCTCTGCTTGTTGTTGTTGTTGTAATTGAGAACTCAACACGCCTGTTGACTGGGGAAGTGGTGAAGTATTCGAAGGGTGTAAACTATCTTGATTATTCAATAATCTTGCGTTGTTACCACATGTAGAAAATAACATTTGAGCCTTTCTCTTAAACAAATTGTTGGCATTGTGATGGCCATACGAGCAAGACAAATATAACAAACTTGAGCAAGTTTCTTCATAACCATTTTCTTCTATAAAATTCTCAATTGTTTCATCATTCAACGATTTTAAAATTTGGTCCGATGTCTTTAACTGATAAATTATTATTCCAAAATTGGTCAAAATTGCAAACTTCAAAGGTTCTCTAGTGTACTGACTTGCAAGAATATTCGCATATCCATTTGGAGTGTCCGTAGCATTCATAGAAGGGGTTAATTGAATAATATCATGGATATATGTGAACGAAGTATCATCATCAGAGCCAAATCTTATAAACTCCGCATCTTCAACTAATTTATTGTTTTTCTTTAAAAACCCATAATTTGCTGTGCAAATGAAAAGTTTGTCTGATCTTTTAGTTCTCTTGACGCACATAAATATTCCAGGACTTATGATCTTACTAAACTTAGTGTTTTTTAATAATTGTGACTTTTGTTGATTCGCAATCAATTGAGACAAATATTGTTTACTTCTTGTAAACGCATCCAATTCTGAATTCAATTTAGGTAATTCTCTTGATGGAGGAAATTTCATAGTTGCCACTGAGAGTTTTAATCTTGATGACGAAAGGGCACCAGACATAAATGACGATATAGACGAATTGATTCCCAACTTCAATAATATACGGTATCCATAATTTGTAATTGCTATTAACTGAATGTTTGAAGATTTCTGTTTGAATATAGGCTGAATATTCATAATCCTGAACTTCAGAAATGCTTTAAAATTTGTAGAATCAACAAACAATGCAGAAACGCTTTTGAAAATCTCTGATGGAGTTAACTGGTTATGCTGAGTGAACTGTTCTTGATTTTTCTGTAACTTGTAGACTCTGATGACAGACTTATTTGACAATGAATACAAAATCTCTCTATCGGCATCAATCTCTAATTGAGTTATAGTTTCTGGAATATTAGCAGCAGTACTAGTTTTATCAGTGTTATTAGCTGTCTTATTCAAGCCATCATTAGAGTTGAACAAATCAAATCCCGGAAATTTATTCAATGGTAATACGCTTGAGAATCCACTCTTCGTTAAGCATACTTTATCACATTTGTTCTTGATAAATGAACTCTTGTTTGAGTAGTCTAGTCTCCAAATGTTAATACCATCCCCTTCTCCTGTAAAATATATGTCATTAGTCACTTCATTAACCGTGAAATTATTGACTATCAAACCTTGAGTAGACACTGATAAATCAGGGTTAAAAATTTCGAGGTTATTTAACGCCTTATTGTACTTAACAATATAAATATGTATGTCCATTGGAGTTGCAATCAATAAAAGGTAGTTAACATCACTAACAAACACATTAGGTTTAGGTTTAACTAGTTTTACTTGTAAGATTGAATGTCTAATTTGATCAATAGTCAAAAACTGGCTGGATTTATTAAAAGAAGATTGAGGAACCTTATAATTCCATAATACTAACTTATTGTCCACGGCAATCCACGATCTTTCAATTTCTGGAAATAATCCCATTTTAGTAATACATTCAGTCGAGTTATATTCATCGAAAAATTTATCTGGTAAATTAAGCTGATTGAGCTTCTCGAATCTAGAAAATTCACCAAGACCTGAATCATAGTCAAAGTAATAATTATCAAGCCCTGAACCAGTTCTGTTAATGTTTTCGTCCGAATACAAATCAGATGGTGTCATAGAATCAATTTTGATCAAGTCCGTGATATATTTGTAGCCCAATTTTAAAGGCGGCAAGTTTGCAAAGTTTGGTACGTGTATCTTGTAGTTAACTTCATTCACTGCATCGATACTTACAGGATGGAGAAACCTCTGTGATAAGACCCCTCTCGAAGACTGCGATGATGATGAATTTTGATCTTGTTGAAATTGCAATACATCTAGCGACGGATCATCTAATTTCAATGTAGGTGAAAGAAACTTTGAATCCTGGCTGGCTAATGCATTACCAGGCTTCGTGTTAGGTGGTATTGTCATATTATTCTAACCCAAACGACAAGAATCTACTGTTAGTTGTTGACTTAGTTGATGGTGGACTTTTTTTTCGTTGTTTATCAAGTGTTTGGTAGACGCACTATTTGGTACAGTTTTCAACTACTACTTGAAGAACCTACAATAATTCATAAAAGAGAATCAAAATCAAGAACAATAATGATGGTGTACTGTTACAGATGGTATCCACAATTATTCATCGAAAAAAAAATGGTTTTAGATAAAAATTGAAGTACATCTGTAGATTTAGACTTTGGAGTATTGATTTAACTAATTTTGCAATTGAATGTCCATTCTATCGGCTACATGGTAAATATAGATCATTCTGGAATTCTATCTATTGGAATATCTTTTTTTGTTAAGTTGAAGGTATTTTAGTTACAGGGTTTATAAATATTGCTTTCAAACAGAGCATCTTATACCAAAGTGTTTCTTGCAATAATAAGAGCAGCCTTTGAAAATACGGCAACTTTGGATTCTGAATAGGCAATACTACTTTTATGGCATCTGAATGAAAGCAGTATTGAAATTTATCTAAATGGCGTAGAAAGAGGTAATTTATTCACCCAGAATATTACATCTATTTTACGAGAATTGTGTAGAGAGCGGAACAAACGTGAAATTAGATAGGGGTCTTTTCAATAAATATGAAGTTATCTATTTTATTAACTAGTTTTGTTGCTGTAGGTACGGCATTCCCACTCGCTAATTGGAAATGGAGTGATTTCCAAACTTTGGAAGCAAACGAGCCCAGATTAATCAAGTTAGGGCCCGATGAATATCAATTGGTTACTGAATCTAAGAAATTAGAATACAAAAGATCGAATAGGAAGTTCATCGATGTTACCAACCAAATTCCCATCGAGGAAGCCATTAAAAATGGAATGATTGAACATTCTACCGCAGACCTTTGGACGAAGGTTTTGACGTTGGGCTCTACGCAATTGAAGCAGTTAAACAAGCCGGTTCCCGATTATAAGTACCCAGCTACATTTGAGCACACGAAAGAAATTAAAAAGATTTATGAAAGCATAGACACTGACTTAATGCACGAGAAGTTGTCAAAATTTACTTCATTCTTCACAAGATATTATAAATCGTCGACTGGATTCGAAAGTGCTAAGTGGTTGAAAAAGGAAATATTAAGCATTGTTGAACCAGTGAAGGGCAGCGGTGTAGATGTGAGGGAAGTAAAACATGATGGTTGGGATCAGTTTTCTATCATAGTCAGTATACCCGGAGAAAATAGTGAAAAAGTTGTGATTGGGTCGCATCAAGATTCGATCAATTTATTATTCCCCAGTTTGTTAAAAGCTCCTGGTGCTGATGACAACGGGTCAGGTACTATTACTTGCTTAGAGTCATTGAGGTTGATTGCAGGTGAATTGGCCAATGGCTTCAAGCCAAGAAATACACTTGAGTTTCATTTCTATTCTGCAGAAGAAGGTGGTTTACTTGGATCTATCGATGTTTTCCATAACTACTCCGAAAACAAAGAAGTAGTTATCGGAATGCTTCAACAGGATATGACTGGGTTCACGGCTAAGACAATTGATGCTGGAGTTGAACCCCATTTCGGTTTAATTACAGACTACACCTCGGTAGGACTTAATAATTTTATCAAGCTAGTCATTAGTGAATACTGCAGCATTCCATACCATGAAACTGCCTGTGGATATGCATGTTCCGATCACTCGTCTGCTATTGAAAATGGATACCCAGCAAGTTTCATTATCGAAAGTGAATTCAAATTAAGCAACAACTATATCCACTCTGTCATGGACACGATTGACAGACTTGATTGGGACCATATCAAGGAGCATGTCAAGTTAACCGTTGCATTTGCTTATGAATTGAGTATGGCTGACGTCCAAGTTTAAGATGCCTATTGGTATGGAGTGATGAGCAGTTTCACCCCGGTTATATGCTTCTCTACGCTGTTTTTTTATCGAACAATACATATATTATTATCTATATATCTACTCTTCAGACTCTTCTTCGGTCTTCTTGGCAAATCTAACAACATCGTAACTGATTTGCTTTAATGAAGTAACAGTATGTCTGTGTTCACCATTTTCATCACTGACTTGTCTCTGTCTGACATCGCATTCGACATATAATTGCATTCCTGGCTTCAAATAGTTGTTAAAAAAATTAATGTGACGCTCGTTAAACACAGAAATGTTATACCAGTCCGTGCTCTTGCCGTCACTTTCATTAGGGTTGAATCTGTTGACTGCTAACGAGTAGTTGATAAATTGCAATCCGTCTTTGGTTTCTCTGCTCGAAACACTTCCAACCGTTCCTAAAAGGTTCATTTTCGCAAATGCGCTTCTCGAAGCCGACGAGGAAAAACTACGAGCTTGGCTCTGAATCATTGATCTCAACATGTTGATATTATAAGGTATTCTGGGTATTATTATAACTATTTAATGCTCTCTTTAGTCTGTTATTTGTTTAGAGTAGTTAAATTAACCAGCGCGTTCATAATAATCACGTGAAATATCAATTTATGTCTACTGATAAATCCAAAAACAACAGTATTATCTAAATATATAAGAAGATAGAAGTAAAGAGCCTGTATTCAATACTAACCAAGATGTAGTCGTGATATACCATTAAAACCATTCCAAATGTCAGCCAAATTCCCGAGTCATAGACATAATTATACGCACCAGAGTATTCAAATTGCCCCCAGCCATCCACTATAGTAGATTATTATACATATTTCAGATATTGCATACCTTCTACAGGTCACCAAAGAGAAGCGAAAGCAGCAGAAAGGACAAGTACGAGGAGAATGACGGAGGCGTCACAATTCGTTCCAGGAGCCACCACAAAGGATCAACGACGAGGCCGAAGTAGTGTCAGAAATAGGACGTCTTGTGTTGGAAACGTGCATCATATGGGAGTTCCTCAAGTGATTTTCGATTATCGAGTCCAAGAACGATTGTGTGTTGTTTTCCTTGAGCAAGGATGAGTATTTTTGAAGCTCTGTTTTCAAGGTTCCAAGTGATGGCTGCTCCACCGCATTTGCCGAGGAATGGGCAAGCTTATACAAGATATGGTTAATAATAAATGGTATGTAGGTAGGATTGTTCAGGGCTTCGAGCGACTGTTTCAAGTTCTTTTCCACGTTCCTGAAATTTATGTATTCTTGCTCAGATAATTTAGCGAATACGTCATCTCCGTAAAACGGCCTCTTGGTGCGTTCAGTTTCCGCAGGACCTGGTTGCAGGCTGAGGTCTTCATCTAAATCCCAAGATGCCGTATTATCGTCCACCATCTCGTCGAGGTTGTTATTTCGCCATTTATTAATGCGTCTGTGCAACTCCGACCCCGGGGTTTCAAATAAGCGACTTTGGCGACCTCTTGTGACCGCTGCTGGATGGCCACCACCCTCCACCTGGCCCTTAAACCCTCCTACATCACTTCCAGCAAGGTGATCTATCAACGAGTCACTCTCTGACTGCAGTCCCGCCCTACGTCGTTCCGTTGTCTCTGAATTAACACCCTGTTGCACCACATCCAGCCGAGTCCATTCTTCTGACGAAAAAGACCTATCTTGGGCCTCCAGTAACACTGAACTTGATCCTTCTACCGACTCTGCATCTGTGTCTGTACGTGTATTATTTGTGAGCGAGAGAATATCCGATTCATTTGCTATAGGAGTCTGCAAAGATGGACTAAACAAGACCCACAGCGATTGCGAATCTGATAAGATCGAACTACTCGCTTGTAGCGGACTGTTATCCAACGAAACCCGTCTAGGATATTCTACCTGATAATTGTGATTAAACGCCATCTTAGTATTGTCAATATAATAACTCCTCAGAAACTAGTATCCTTATCACTCTAGTATGCCCTTATCACTCTAGTATGCCCTTATCTCTTGCTTGTGGCTTGATCATCTTTAGACAGATGACTAAATACAATTAAGACGTGCAAGACACAAATCTACGGATATTACACAAAATCGAATGGTCTAGGGGGTAAGAGGATTACCCGCTTGTTAGGGGGGGTCTAGTTTAGTTTTACGCAAATTGCGACTTCCGATACAATTTGTCTAATGCTTACATAATGATATGTACTCTGCCCTCCACCGAAACATACGACAGCTTAGGAAAAATTGACAACATTTCACATCCGGTCGTTAGCGATCGGTCTCTAACCTGAGTGCAATGTGTGTCTGGTGGATGACATCGCCAGAAATTCTAGTGAGATTAACCGGTCTACTCTTGTTAGTATTAGTTCAGTCTAAATCGACAGCTTAATTGTGAATCAGATAGGGGTGAAAGACTATTTGATGGTATTTTTATCTTCATATATATCAGTTGAACTATGCAATTAATATTTTCATCATCATTTCACTGCTGCATTGTCGGAATGTTAGAAATACATACTTGAATACAACATTGGCTAATAAGAAGAGCTTTTCCGTTATTCTGACAGAAAATTTTTTGTTCGCTATTTATGGTCCAGTGGAACAAGAAGACGTCGTGTGTGTACCACCCGTCAACGCCGGAAATCGCACTGGGTTTGTGGGCTGAATTTAACCGCTTATTGTCGGTTAGTTGTCGCTGATTGTCGCAGATATCACTGGGGGTTTGTCACTGGGGGGCTTAAGCAATTTGGTGACATTTTATGCACGTGACCGGACTGAACATCGGGTATGATCTGGACGTATATATATGAACCTAGTATGGAACAATTTTTCAGCTGTAAAACGATTACAACTCGAAAACTTCAAAACATATAAGATGGCTGTTAAAGGATTAGGAAAGGTAGATCAGCAATATGATGGTAAGTATTAGAAAGAGGCACAAATTGTTTTTACTATAGCAATTGTCAATTTAGGGCCCGCATTCAAGGGACATAAGCAGCCTTCGCTGCGATCGATATGAGTAGAAAGTCATACTAACAAGTATAGGATCCAAGTTACGTATTGGTATTCTTCATGCCAGATGGAACAAAAAAATTATCGATTCTTTGGTCGAAGGTGCCATCAAGAAATTACAGGAATTCAACGTGAAGCCAGAAAACATCGTGGTCGAGTCAGTACCAGGATCTTTCGAATTACCATACGGAACAAAGTTATTTTTTGATAAGCAAGAAAGATTGGGTGAGCCTTTGGATGCCGTTATTCCTATCGGTGTATTAATTAAGGGCTCCACCATGCACTTCGAGTACATCTGTGACTCTGTCACCCATCAATTGATGAAGTTGAACTTCGAATTGAACAGACCTGTCATCTTTGGTGTCTTGACTTGTTTGACTGATGAACAAGCTGAAGCTAGAGCCGGTTTAATCGAAGGAAAAATGCACAACCACGGTGAAGACTGGGGTGCGGCTGCTGTTGAAATGTGTACCAAGTTTGACTAGACCGACTTCTTGTCTGCACATCTAAGACTAAGCTTCTACATACATTGTTAATTAAGTCAATAAACGACTCGAAATACTACATTATGCTCTCCTCATCTCCGTAGGTGCTCTTCAACCCTCTCTGGTAGGGCTTATCTAGAATGTTCACCTCTTGGGGCCGCTTAGTCTTATCACGTGATTTCACCGCTGGTAAGATCGTCGAAAAGAAGACGTCGATTCTTCACTAATAACATTACTTAGTTAGAAAGTCATCTTAGCAATCAAACATGAGTGGATGTATGTATATTATTATAAGCATGATGTAGTATAACTTAGTTACTAACAATTATAAGTTCGCCTTCTTGATTTTGTTGAATTCTTCTTGCCAATCTTGCCAGAGATTGAATTACCGGTGGAAAATATTAGTATAGATGAAAAAATCGTCTACACAGTTGCAGGTGGTATTATTTTCCTTCTTTCACAATTGCCAATTTATGGATTGGTCAGTGATGCATACTTGAAGATTAATGATCCATTCTACTTTCAAAGAACTATCTTTGCCATGGAAAAGGGTACTTTATTGGAATTAGGATTATTACCTATCTTGACTTCAGCATTCATTTGGCAATTAAGTGCTGGTTTTAGATTCATCAATGTTAACTTAAACTTGAGATCTGACAGAGAATTATATCAAACTGGTCAAAAATTGACTAGTTTCATCTTTGCTATTATTTACGGTGCTGGATTCATCTTTTCCGGTTACTACAATAACGTTATTAAAGGTTACAACCCATTTAATGGTGATTCAGTACCAGTAACAACCTTAGTTTTAATTTTCTTACAAATTGTGACTATGTCATTTGTCACTACCTTGATGGTAGAAATTTTCGATAAGGGTTACTGTTTTGGTAGTGGTGTCTTATGTTTCATTGCCTTGCAAGTTGCTACTAATTTAATTAGAGATGTTGTTGGCTTGGAATTAGTTTCATTGCCAAATTCTAACAAGTTTGAAAGCTATGGTGCTGCAATGAACTTTATCAAGAATTTCAGAATTAACTTCAAATCATTAAACTATAATGTCTTGAATTCTTTCACTAGATCTCAATTGCCTAACTTAACACAATTTTACATTGTCTTAGTCACTGTTCTTGTTCTAATTGGTATCCAAAATTATAGAATCGAACTTCCAATTAGATCTACCAAAGTTAGAGGCATGAACAACGTCTACCCAATTAGATTATTCTACACTGGGGCTTTACCAATTTTGTTTGCCTTCACTGTTTTAACTAACTTCCAAGTATTCGGATTTTTCACGTCTTCATTGTTAAGCAACTACTCTAAATTCGCTGCTTCTATTATTGGTACTTGGTCATTAGATTCTAAGTCATTTAATTTGAATTTGACCTCTGGTATCTTATACTTCTTAACTCCATCTAAAACTTTAGCACAAGCCTTATTGTCTCCAATTAGATCTGTCACATACGGCTTATCTATTGTTGCATTGTCAACCTGGTTTGCTGACAGATGGAGTAGAATGTCTGGTTCTTCTCCAAAAGATATTTCCAAGCAATTTAAAGAACAAGGTATTTCAATTTCTGGTAAAAGAGATATTTCAATCACTAAGGAATTATCAAGAGTTATCCCAGTTGCTTCTGTTAGTGGTGCCTTTGTCTTAGCTGTGCTCGCCATCGCCGGTGAAGTGCTTGGTGGATTAGGTAAGGGTGTCGCTGCGATTATTGGTGTATGTGGTGCTTTTGGTATATTAGAAGAATTTATGATGGAATATCAACAAGCAGGTGGTAACTCACAATTGACAAATGTTTTCCGTAAATAGGCGAACAGTCTCCAATTAAAAATGTTCAGAGCATGTAATATAAATTACATATCTTTAATCATCCAATCAAGCTTTGAGAGGTCTTTACTAATTATTTCTATATATGAAATAGTTATAATTTAATATAATGATTCATTATTAGACTTGTAAATATTCTGTAATTGATTCCTTCCATATATATGCGTGCTTGAAGTGAGAAAAAAATATGAAAAATAAATTAAAAAAATAATGACTCCGACGAGGTTCGAACTCGTGCATCTTTACGATAGTAGAACTTGAGTCTACCGCCTTAACCACTCGGCCACAGAGCCATTTGATATTGTTGTTATAAAGATGGTTCATGAAGAGGACTAAACAGTATATCCTCCCCAGTCTGATTAGTCGAATTTCATTCTTGTAAGTACTATTTCATATTGTCAATTCTGCTTTTGATTTTAGGAATTCTAGGGGGTCTTTCATTAACCTTCGCTGGGGTGTGTGATTCTTCAGAACGACTATCCCGATTAATAGACGTATCTGATATGTATTGAAAGAGGCAATAGAATACTAAGTAAAGTAGATTGGCTGAAGGTAAAATACGTTGACGCTTCTAATGCTCAACATGTTATACCACATGGCGGTAATAGGATGGAAACGTTTGAGAGCCTAATAAACGCAATGCACAGCGAAAGTACAGACAGTGAACAATCTCCTCAAACGGAGCCAGGATAGAGGATGAATGGTGCAAATTCCGAAATACATTTATGAAGATGATATCCTATTTTGCTTACATGTGCTATGGGTTGTGTTTTCAAAAGCATATAAATAACCTGAAGTCTCACATAGTTTAATTCTTTAAATATATTATTTATTAAACGAAATGAAATCTATTTTATCTCTAAACAAACGTCTGGGAATTCTTCCTCTTCATCGTTACCTCTACCACCAGCGAAATTATCTCTACAGGCCCAGCCCTTAACAGGGAACCACCAATAAATTAAAGTCCACAAAAGATAAATAACAATGACAACCGAAACGTAATTCATAGTACCAGCCGTTACTGGCATGAATGAAGGAAATGAAAAAAATACTAAAGCAAAAAGAGTCCAACAACAGGTCACAATATTAGCAAATAATCCAAGTGGGCCCAACCAGAAAGGTCCATGCTTGATATTATTACGGCCCCTGTACAATAAGCATAAAGTAGGGACAATATAACTTAATAATAAGAAAGTAATACACCCCACAACCATCGAATTGAATGCTGCATCAGAAACCAAATATAAACATCCTAAGACTGCAACCCAGAAAGAAGAAAACAAATGGGCATTCAATGGAATACCTGCCTTTGGATCAACAATAGATAAATACTTTGAAAATGGTAAACCATTATCTCTACTGAAAGACCAACATAATCTTGCTTGCCATGTATGAGACGAAATAGTACATCCACAAGCAGTCAATAAAATCAAAGTACCCAAACAAATAGCACCTGCTCTATTACCTAAAGCTTGGTAGTAGATGTCATAGATTGGAACACCAGTGCTTGAGTTCAAAATATCTTCTAAATTATGAATGGAAAAAAACATGGCAATAGAATAACAGAAAGATGTACAAAATCCAATGGTAACAGTACCCATAATTGCAATAGGGATATCTCTTGCTGGATTGAACACTTCTTCTGCCAAATGAGTTGCAGAATCCAAACAACTGAACGACCAATTAGGATTGACCAATCCAACAATAAACGCAATACCTGAAGAAGACCAGCCAGTACCGTTTTCGAATTCAGTAAAAACAAAGCTAGCTGGTTGGTAGTTGCCCCTGGAACACACCAAAACTGTTATCGTGATCACGACAAATGAAAATAAAGATGTATATAATGCCGCATTTGCAATATATGGCAAGTATCTACCGTGGCAATTGAAAATAATCAAAAATATGTTAACTAGTTGATAAATAACGAACAACTGCCACTTCTTTATAATGTGGTCTGGGTGCATCATCACCCAAAATGCCATGATTTCGTTGGCAATACTCAAGGCCATCGAGGCACTTGTAAATAACGAACCAGCCCAAGCAAATGAACCGCACAAGTATGCTAAAATACTAGAGTACTTTTTTGGCGATAACACTCTTGTCCATACGTACTGTCCCCCAGCAGATGGAATGGCAGAAGACATTTCTGATAAAGTTATACCGATACAATAAGAGATAAATGCAATGATAATAATCCCGTACACAATCAACATCGGTCCTCCAGATTGAATCCCGGTGATCAATGAAGCAGAAATACCAAACCACGAGTTGGTCAACCCGAAACCTATACCCAAGATCGACCAAACTGAGAAAGTTCTCTTCAATTCACCCTGTTTGAGAGATCCAATCGACGAAGAATCGACGTTTTCCCATTTGTGTCCTGAGACAGCATTTGCTCCCAAGCCTATTTCCTTCTGACCTACACTGTCTATAGACGTAGCTTTTTCAGTGGAATCCATGGTGGTGCTACTGTTCTGAATGGATAGAAAAGAAAAAGTTTTTCTGTATCTTTATAGTTCTCGCTAACAACCTTTTTTTTACGGATTATTTTTTACGGATTATTCTTTTTTTTTTCGCGGTACCCGCACGAAGAACCTTAACCTAATCGTATGGGGTGCATGTGCATTATTGGATCAACCAGTCCAAACGCTAGAGATTGTATTCAAATATATACCCCGATGGCTCAGCAGTCGGTGTCTTCCGTCGAAAAAATCCTTATTTGCCGCAAAAATTTCCTTAATTTGGCGAGTATATTCGATCTCCAAGGAAAAACCGTCAAAAGGCATTCACGCGATAAGAAACTTAATTTTTTTGATTTATTGCGGACATAACCGGATACAAATCAAAAGGTTTAATACTAACGGTATGTTTCCTTAAGGATAATTGTTGATGGAAAGTCTTCTAGAAAGTTTTGTTTGTCTATGATCTTGTGAGAATATGGATATTCAGGTTCATATAAAGTGGGGCATCGTATAAGTACTGAGTGTGCAATACACTTGAACTGTTAAAATATGATATTTTCTCAGTTATGATTTTCACATGCTTCTGCTCTATTATATAATCTGAAAAAAGTAGTGGTAAGGGTATCGATGATGGTTTATATAGCGGAGATGGGATTTGTGAGACAAACGGAAGGCATATCTGCAATTTTTGTCTTGACCGAGACATCGTAGCACTAAGCGTATTTCAATCTCTGGTACATAAATGGCAAACGTAGACCAATGACTAGACAGATTTTGTGTATTTCGTAACTTTTGATTGATCAGTAGCACTATTCGCCGTTTTGATATAGGGATAGCTTCTAGTTAATGTGCAATTGACTATATATCATGTATAGAACCACAGGTATTCGAAGTGTTTTATGGGTGGTTTTTACGGTTCTTCGAGTCAACCATGCATCCTAGACCCGGTTTAGTTCATTATATATTTCTAATTTTACATACTCAAGTGCAACACACCTACCCACTCTCGCTTAATGCATGTGCGGCCTAATATTAGACATATCTGGCCAGAAATCGACGGCAACAACTTTCTGGAAACGATAATATACGTACTCAGGTAGCAATATGGTCTTCCGATAGTTAAAGATACACATCTGGGGCTACTGATGGTGGTACGGGGATGTTTGTCCAAGTCCGTCGTTTGGGTCTGTCGTGCGCATGTGATCAAATATTTGATGTGAAGTGATTTCTTCCCTTACCCTTTTTTCCAACGACTTGTAAAGTTCTTACAGCAATTATATTTGATACGGTAACTAGGATTAGAAATGCAGTACGTTGGAAAAGTCGGTGGTTACGTTTATAATCAATGGAATGCACTCAATCCGGCAACTTTGCTGGGTGCCATTGATATTATAGTAGTTGAACAGCCTGATGGTTCCTTACACTGCTCGCCATGGCATGTTAGGTTTGGAAAGTTCCAGATTATCAGGCCGCTGCAAAAAAAGATTGATTTGTATGTCAATGATATCAAAACAGATTTACCAATGAAGCTAGGTGAAGGGGGAGAAGCATTTTTCGTGTTCGAAACATCAGACCACAATTTGGTGTCTCAATCAGTATTGACTTCTCCGGTGATTTCACCTACAAGCTCAGCTGAAGGATCGCCATTAAGTTCTCCTAAGGATGAATCCCCGAGATCTTCTACTTTTGATTTAAACCATGGTGAACCTGAAGCTTTGAACTTGAATGAACATAGTAACGAGCCAAATGATGATGATATTGAAAATAAGATAAAACTCACCGATTCAAATTCTTCGATTACAAGGTCGCCTTCAAAGAGTCCTACTCCCAATTCAACTTTGCATCTGAAAATCACTTTTGAAAAGGCCAGAAAGATTACCCAACAATTGAATATCCCATCTAAAATTGACATGAATGGAGATATGGTATTGGATATGGATGGTTATAAACCTAACTCACAAAAGAATATTGATGTTTCTGATGAATATTTCAAGAAGATCTTTCTCAATGAATTAATGGATTTGACTAATAATAACAAAGATGGAAAGAATTCTGATCACGAATATAATTTCTTAGATCAAATCGTTAGTAAAGATGAAGATGGCAATATTCGAATTTTGAATAATAATATAACTGAAGATGAAATGAATCTTGTGAATGATCTTGCAAACCATGAAGGTTTAGCTGGAGTCACCAGTAATGAGGAAAATTCATTGGGTACTGCTACACCTAGTGTAGAGAATAGACAAGATAGTGATAAGACATATTTCAAGACTTTGAGATTAACATCTGAACAATTGCAAAAGATGAATTTGCACTACGGGGAGAACAAATTGAAATTTAAATTGAACCAGGCCAATTCACAAATCGAATCTAATTTATATTTATGGAAATCCTCCACGCCGATAGTCATATCGGATATAGATGGTACAATCACCAAATCTGATGCATTAGGACATGTCTTAAACTTAATTGGTAGAGATTGGACCCATCCAGGTGTAGCTAATTTATTTCAGGATATTAAATCCAATGGCTACAACATTATTTACTTGACTGCTAGATCGGTAGGCCAGGCTGACTCGACGAGACAATATTTAAAGGGAATAGTTCAAGAGGGTACAAAGCTCCCACATGGGCCGGTTATTTTAAGTCCTGATAGAACTATGGCTGCATTGAAAAGAGAAGTCATTTTGAAGAAACCAGAAGTTTTCAAAATGTCATGTTTAAATGATATTAAAAGTCTATACTTTAATGCTAAGGATTTATCCCATGATGACGATATGACTCCTTTCTACGCGGGATTTGGGAATAGAATCACTGATGCTATAAGTTATAGGTCAGTCAAGATTCCGTCACATAGAATCTTTACGATTAATCCCAATGGTGAAGTTCATATGGAATTATTGGAATTAGCCGGTTATAAATCCTCTTACATATATATTGGAGAGTTGGTTGACCATTTCTTCCCGCCAATAAAGGCAGTGAACACATTAAATGCATACTGGAATGCCAATCAATTCAACCAATACATCAACAACACCAAAGTCTATTCACCTCCTGGGTCTCCTGGGGCTAGAAGTGTTGATAACTTTGAAGAAGATTCAATGTTAGCCATCAAGACGGACGAAAAATACAACGATGTCAATTACTGGAGGGAACCACTTGCTAACTTGAGCGATTTGAGCGACCTGGACGTCGAGGGCAAAGACGAGCTTGTTGAGCAATCTAAGTCAAAATCCCCTAAGTCACCGGCTTTACTCTCGATTCGTGGGTCTGGTGAAATCACAGCGACGTCTAACGAAACTGAAAGACCAACCTCGGCTTCCTCGTTTACGTCCCCATTGAAAAACTTTATGTTTAACCACCTTGAAAACTCATCCAATCCTACTACCGCCCTGTCGTCCAACCTGGCTATAAGCCCCGATGACACTGCGATGACAAACGACAGTGATTACACCAACGACTACGACGATGATGACGATGATGATGACTACACGGATGATGGCTATGATGACGACGAGGACGACTATGAAGATGATTACGATGAAGATGAAGAAGGTGCGGATGATGATGTCGAAGATGTTGATGATTTGGATGAGGAAGAACTTGATGAAGAGGACCTAGACCATGACCTCAGCCATGGGTTTGATGCTATTAACTCCCCTTCGCCTGCCAGCCCAAAATTATCTCCGGTTCCTCCAGTTCTTGATCCATTAACTAAATCAAAATCTAGGAATGGATCTAATAATGAAGCTAATGAAGAATCTAATAGCCAATTCGTTAAAGCTAGTGATTTAATGAATAAGTTGTCTTTGTAAATACGATTTAATAATATGTCAAATATAGACGCGCAAAAAAACTAGCCTCGCCTCCACGTGTAGATAGAGATTAACAGATATTAGCATTAATTGAATTAATAGTTAGACAAAGTGTTCAATATATAGATAATTTAGAAGTAGAAGTCATAGAAACTTTACTTAGACAAAATGCTTAAGAACTTTAGCATGAAAAAGATAATTATCGGCATGCTCACCATAGGGGCTTTGAGCGTTATCATTTCTTTGCACCTACTAAGATACGACGGGCATGATTTGATGGAAATTGTCAAACCCAAATATAAACCACCAGAAGAAGAATTTCATGATTCATATGATAATGAGGAACAAGTAGAAAAGCCTAAAGAGCCTGAAAGACCAAAAGCATTGAAGGTATCAGAGATTCCTCACGATGAGCGGATGATTATATTTCCTAAACGATTTGAGGCCGCAGACTTGCAGGAATATTATACTAAGCATTTTGAAAATTTGGATGATATCAAGGGGAAGAAACACATATTTCAGTACCTGTACGATGGAAATGCAGATGGTGAAACTAATAAATCTGAAGAATTGAGCACCCAGGTTGCGGAAGAGACTGCATTCCATAAGCACGCATTCAAGGTTTTCAACCCATACCCTAATATCAAAGGAGACAACAGAGGATGTTCAGCCATCGAAAATTCTCTCAATTTAGAAGTTAGCGAGTCGAAGTCGATGCAGATATCGTTGGAGAAAGTGGTTGGCAATTTTGTTAAGCAGAAAAACGAGTACTACCGGGAGTTATCACCATTTTTCCAAAAAGACATAGAGACTCAGCTTGAAGAACACACTATAGAGAACTATTGGTACAGATTGGCAGGATCTTCGGTGTGGTTGGAACAATATGGAGTGCATTTTATGGTTTCAAGAGTGTTGTATAGTCCCAGAGGAATTCGAAACCAGCCAATTCTTAGTTTGAGCTACGTACAAATCTTCAATGAAAAATGGGAGGAATTGGAAAATGTTGAATTGATTGTACCTACGAATAACCCTGATGTTGGTAATCAATTACCAGCAGAAAAGCAATTATGGGCTAGTATCAGGTATCCTGATTTCTTGCCAATTCCAATATTTCACAATGTTAATAAGCAAGATAACAGGTTTTATGGTCCTGAGGATCCTAGAACCATTCTTGTTAAGAACCCAAAAGGTTTTGAAGAGCCATTGGTTGTCTTCAATGAGTTTCATAGAAAAAGTATTAAGAGAACATGGGATGAGGGTCAGAGCGAACTTACTTTAAGCATTAAGCATTATAGATCAATGTTTATGGGGTGGCCATGGCAATTCCAAAGGGGCAAGGTGAATGTTGACGGCTTACCAAGCAGAAAGTTTGACGATAACCTATATACTAGAGTTGTTGAATTGAAGAGACATAATATTCCAAGAAAGAAGATTCAAAAGAACTGGAGTCCGTTTATCAGCTCTCATGACCGCCAAATATATCAGCATGATAAGTATATATACTTCGTATATATGTGGTCAAACTTGGAGATCTTGAAATGTGATTTAGCGGACGTTTCAGGTATGACTTCACGTTGTGAATTTGACTATAGACTAAACAAGAATTTGCCCGATGACGAGCCAGTTGGACAGTTGAGAGGAGGTACTCAGCTAATCAGTATTAACGAGTTGATCAGCAGTGAAAGACACAAATTTCCTCAGCTTGATTCAGCTCTAAGCAATATTCCAAAGACTAGAGACATATGGATCGGGTTTGCCAGGGCCCATTTGAAGAACTGTGGGTGTGGACAAGACATATACAGGCCAAACATGGTTATAATTACGAAAGATGATAACAAGTACAAAATCAGTCATATCACTTCTTTCGTATCGATGGACATACCGGTCATAGGATGGGACTTAAACAAACCTAACGATGTGTGTATCGGGGGCCAACCCAATGTGTTCATTCCCAACGGTATTTCTTCGTGGTCGTTCAAAAAAGACGACAACAACCAACATCTCGGTGCAGTGGATTATTTAACCATGTCATTTTCGCTTGCTGACTATACAGTAGGAATAATCCACTTAAGAGGCCTACTTAACGATTTATTCAAACTAGACAAAAAGCCATCGTACTCAAATCACAAACTCTTTGAATCCCTGCATCTCCATTCAGTGGGCTACAATAATGATAATGTAAACTGTGCTCTACAACTGTCTATTCAATTCTGTAAAGAGTACGGTAAAAAGGAACTGGAAAAAGCTGACAATGCTGCAGACTCTAAAACAAACTCAAACTGATTTTACATTTTATAGAAATTTTTTCAATTTATATATTTGTTTGTTTATTTATATCTTATAGTATTAATTTGTATAGAGATATACATACGAGTCTATCTTGTGTTTAACACTGGAATTTCAATTGTGATAATTTTGCAATTGTTAGCGTTCTAACGAAAATCAAAAATCCGCGGGCTGTGCTCCTCAAAGGAAAATTTAGTTTAAGTATCGTATGGTAACTTACCAAATTTGTGATTCAAATATCAACGATATTAATTTCTTAAATCAGTAGGTAAATCTGAAGAACGTCATATTGGTCCAATATAAGTAATTCATGATGCCCCTTAAAAGGTATACTAAGTCATATATCATAGTGATTGCAATTGTATTCAGTGTGGTATTGTTATATCAAATTGGGCAATATAATCAAAATGATTTAATGGGTTCATTCAAGTACGCATATAACCAAGGGTCAAGTGTGGTCAAGAAAGATACAACAAACCAAGTGATATTTCCTAGGGATTTTCCTCTTGAAAAAGAGGAGTTAAAGGGATATGTGAAACAGAACTTTAACTTGACAGACTTGGGCAAGAGCAAGTTGTTTAAAAACGAAGATGGTATGGCTGCTTTGCCGACTTCAAAGTTTACGAAGCATAATTTGACGATTTTCAATAGTGATGCAAATATTAATCTTAATTTGAAGAAATGTGATTCCAAATTAAAGTCGACATCAGTGGTGGAAATAGACAAGGCTAAAAATATCGGAGTCTCGTTACCGGAAATCTTGACTAACTTCCTTGAGGAGTGTGAGACAAATCCATATTACAAGGAGTTAGCACCATTTTTCATTGACGAACTCAAGTTACAGTTGAAGCACAATGTGGTAGAAAAATACTGGTACAGACTTGCGGGATCTTCCGTGTGGTTGGAACAATACGGTGTTCATTTTATGATTTCAAGAATTCTTTACAGTCCTAAGGGTGCCAGAAACCAGCCTATTATATCTTTAACTTATGCGCAGATCTTTTCGAAGGATTGGAAGGAGCTCACCAATACAAAGTTGGTGGTTCCCACAAACTACATTGATGGAATGGAAGACACAGAAATGATTGATGACCAGAGATTCGAAGCATTAAAGTTTCCATATTTCTTACCTATTCCTTTTTGGCATGATTGCGATAATGTTGAACACAAATACTACGGGCCTGAAGACCCAAGAATTTTACTCGTTAAGAATACTAGAGGGTACCTAGAACCCTTGATTATATTTAACGCTTACCATCGCAAATTATCACGTTATGATGATGACGAAGACGATGGCTTAGTTTTAAAACAAGACTTCTATAGGTCCATGTTCATGAGTTGGCCATGGCAATTCCAAATGGGTAAATCGAATACAGATGGTATGGGCAATAAAGAATTTGATAGTAAGCTTTATAACAAAGTAATTGAGTTAAAGATTAAAAACATACCAAGGCAAAAGAAACAAAAAAATTGGACTCCATTTATTAGTGATAACTTGAGAACTATACATGGCTATGATAAATTTGTGAATTTTGTTTACAGGTGGGCTAATTTTGAAGTATTGAAATGTGATTTAATCAATGATTCAGGAAGCTGTTCATTCACCTATAGATTAAACCATAAGATATCTACTGAGTCACAAGTAGGGCCACTAAGAGGTGGTACTGAATTGAAGAATATAAATGACTTAATTAGATCTCAAACAGACCTACCACTTGAAACATTATTGCCGCCGCACAGAGAAATTTGGGTTGGATTTGCTAGAGCTCATTTAGATAAGTGTGGATGTGGTAATAATATGTATAGACCAAACATGGTGGTTCTTGTTAAGGATTCAGTTTTGAGTAAAAAGAATGTTAATGATCCTAAATCTCCTAAAGTGTTCAAAGACTTTTATAAGATTAGTCATATTAGTTCATCAATATCCTTTGATATTCCCATAATTGGTTGGGACTTAGAAAATCCAAAGGACGTCTGCATAGGATCGAATATTTTGATTCCAAATGGTATTTCTTCCTGGAATATTAAGTCTATTAAAGAAAATACTAAGACTGGTTTTTTCGACGCTGATGATTACATGACATTGTCTTTATCTATTTCTGATTTCACGGTTCACACCATAAATATTAAGGGATTATTGAATCAAATTCTAAACTTGGATGATAAGTCTTTGTTTTTGCCCGTCGATGATACCTCGGAAGATGGATCTTTTACATCAAATATTAAAAACTTGCATATACCGGATATCAATATAGTTGATAATCCACGTAAGAATAATTTGATATGGCTTACAGGATATAATAACGATAACGTTGTTTGTGCATTAGACAGTTCTACCAAATTCTGCGCTGCTTATGGTATGGCAAATGAAAAGTCTTTCCAAGATGATAACGAAGATTATGATTATGATCTCAATGACGATTTCGTTGATCCTAACGTATCCAAGTACGAACAGGATCTCTATTTATACAAGCTTAATGAAGAATTAAAAAAGAGGCCGAACAGAATGAATAAAAGACCACCACCTAGGCAACTGTCTCCTGAAAGGAACTCTGGTAGACAAGATATACCATCCTCAGACAACAAAGATAAATTCAAACCAAGTATTTCGAATCCTAATGACCCTGCAAAGTCCTCCAATTCGGACTAATCATGAAAGTAAAATAAAATTATCAATGAATTACTTATAACACTCGCTTGCATTATTTACTTCTCGTATGTACAACTTATATTTATTACAGTTAAATAGAATAAAATGTTTTAAATTAATCATCTATAAAGTGTAGACTCTAGCGTACTGCATAATAATAATTGGTGAATTCAAAAAAAAGTTAAAAAAGAAAATTCTCCGATACCGGGAATCGAACCCGGATCATGGCATGGAGAGTGCCATGTGATAGCCATTACACTATATCGGACTTTCTTGTGTTAGACATTAAATTGTTCAGTAATGAGTTATAATTAAAATATGGTTCAAGTACTTATCAAGTCAACTGTGTACATATTAATTATTATACGTCTATACATATCAATGTAATTGTGTACACTAGAGATTCCTTTCTGTTAACGCCTATTCTAATATTACTAGAAGAAATTAGCAATAATTTAGCTTCTTTGAAAATAGTTTCAAACTCATCCAATATGTACAGAGTTTAGAAATTTTGAAACAATCCAAGACTAATATTATATTTTAACCCTGTTGTATTTCTAATGGTTTTAATTGTACCATTTCTTTTTTTATTAATTTAATATATATAAATTTGAGTTTGTACAAATTGGATATAATTTTATTTTCGAACCACAATTATAAGGAAATATTATAAACTTGTTGATTTTGCACCCATCTTAACATTAACGTTTTTTTTTAATTTAAATTCAATTACTTTTCTACTTCCCATTATTGACAATTAAATTGCTAATCTAGAATGCCAATTGAACTTATACTTTCTCCTATATTGAGACCAGTTGTTTTAGCTAAATCCGTTTTATTCAGTCCTCACAGACGAGCATCTCGGTACATTCCTACAATTATTGATTTACCGGAAGAAAATATTTCCCAATACGCTGTATTAAAAAGATTTGGGTCTGGTTCCAAGATATTTGATGTATATGATACTGATAATGGTAAGGAGCCACTTGGTCCGACTGATCCATCGAAAAAGCTTTTCTGGTTTGTTAGATCAAGGGCTGTTAAGGGGGCATATAGAATGTATTCTTCTGCTATAACTGGTACAGGGGAAAATGGCGAAGATGAACCTGTTGCTGCAATCAGAGCTGGTTTGAGATCAAACGTCTTGTTAATTAGAGCACCTGAAGCACCCGCTGCTGAATTAGGTTGGCATATTATTGGACATAAAGTCGATGCCATTGACAGTTATAGAATGTTTACTTTAGCAGATGGAGCAACATATCAGTGGACTAGTAAAGGCATGTGGCTAGAAAAAGTTCACAACCAAGGAGAAAAAGAATCTGAAGTAAGAGAAAGAATAGCTCAAGTTATTCCAAATGGGGGCAATGGTTTCACTTTGAAAGTCAATGAAGCAAAAATTCCAAGAGAAATGGCCCTTGGTAGTGCATTATGCTCTCATATTGATCAATGGAATACAAATATTCTGGTTGGTGGTATTTACTATGCAAGACAACCAAACCAAGTTCGTTGGAAAAGAGATTAGCGGACTAATGGATGTTCTTGGTTCTGCTTTCTTTTTTTTAATAACTACAAGTATACTCCATAATATATACTTCTATAATAAGGGTATAGAATATATATCTATAGATTAAGTGTGTAGTTTTTTATTAGAATAAATATCCTTATCGAAAAATTATTTCTTAACTGTAGATGAGTTTCAGGAAAATATTTAATGGATATCTTGCCAATCGACTAAATATGCTGAAAGTTTATTCTGATACATTAATATACATCATTTAATATGTTGGCTAGTCCAAAGATTAACGTCGTGTTGACAATAGATTGCAATGGCTGAAAATGGCAGGTTGCGAAATTTAGTGTCAGATTTGAATCGCCAGAAATACGAGTCTTTGCTTGTCGACTAGTTATGCACCAAAGAACAAGAATTTACACTCTTGTATAAGAATCGAGTGATATCATGAAGTTTCTTGTTTGTTAGAAATCCACAAACTGAACATGAAATTGGGTGTAACAGGTTTTATTTATTTTTTGAAACTCTCGTTATTACTTCGAGGAATTTTTGCATCTTCTCTTGAAGATGACGAATGTACCGAAAGTGAAGATCCAGACTATACGGATGAAAATTCCATTATATTGAGAACTTCCAACGAGAGATACACACAAACTGCTACCAGCATTGTTTATGTATACTCGCCCCAAACTTCCTTTAACTCGCTGATGGGTCTGGGTCATCCAACTACCATACTAATTGCCTCAACCCTTATTGAGATCCTCACTATTACTCCAGCACTAGCTTATGCAAAGGAATCGTACATGCTTTCAGATAAGGAAACTACTGATGTACCAACGATTTCAAACAAACCTTTGTCACAAATTATTTCAAGGTGTTCTGGTTGTTCCACAATAGCGAATAATAGTCAAAACAACAATACAAAGACTAATGAGCCAATTTCAAAATCTGAAAATTCCTATCCCTCTGTCACTTCACATGGCAGCTCGACCACCGTATCATCAGCTGGCATTACTTCAATTAAATTTCACTCTACAAGTCCCTCAAGCCATACTAGTCCTACAAGCTCAAATTACAAATCTGTGACTTCCGAAGAGTCTTTATCAAGAACAAGGTTGACTTATTCATGTGATGCAAGCTTATGTCTTTCCACGGATTTCACTAATAGTACCACAAGAAACGTGAATGCCCTGTCATGGGCATCCCAGAAATCTACAAAATCCCCGAAAAATAAAACAGAAGCTACCAGTAAAGACAAAAACGACAAGACTTCCTATATTAAAGCTTCTATGACGTCCACTTTTGTTGCTACAACGTCATATCACTACTACGACTCTGCTGGCATTAAACAGTCGCTCGATGCCCCAATTTTTTTAGCATTGTTTCTACTTGACATCATTTCTTTTTGAAATACCTAACAATATCAAATGAAGTCTCGAATCCTTTATTCATTGACATCATATAGCCCTGAAAACCTAGTGTATTATCCATTTATGTTCCTTTTAATGTATAAATATTTGCAATAATTAGAAGAGGTCGTGTAAGCCACAGGAAGTTTTTTAATGTAAAAGACCATCTAGTAAAAATTAAAGGCAATATAAAATTTTTCTTTTCTTTCTATTAGATTTTTTAAAATATAAAGAATATATCAATAATGACTGAACCTAATAAGATTTTCGTTAGACCATTATCGTTCGAAGGTATGTTTGAGTTGTTTTTAAAAAAAACGAATTGATTCCCAGGAAGGCAAAAAATACTAACCCATTATATAGTTGAGCGTGAACAAGTTGAAGCACATTTTAGTGACATTGGCCCTCTTACCGATGTCCAATTAATGAGAGGTTTTGCTTTCGTTACTTTTGAAAACGAAGAAGATGCCAAGCGTGCTGTTGACACGTTAGATAACACTGATTTTGAAGGTCAACCATTACAAATCGAGTTCGCACGTGAAAAGAAGGAAGATACTAGAGGTCAATTTAGAGTTAAGGTTACCAATTTACCAGATGGTACAGCATGGCAAGATTTCAAAGACTTTGTTAGAGACAGAACCGAATTGGCTCCAACCTTTGCCAAAGTTTTCAGAAATTACGATACCGATGAAGTTATTGGTGCTTTAGAATTCGGTTCAGCCGATGAATTAGCTACCGCTATTCCATTATTAAACGAATCCGAATTCCAAGGTGCTGTTTTAGCAGCTGAAGAAGACACTTCTCCATTCGTTCCACCTCCACCAAGAAGAGGTGGTTTCAGAGGTGGCCGTGGTGACTTCAGAGGTGGTTTCAGAGGTGGCCGTGGTG
This sequence comes from Debaryomyces fabryi, assembly GCF_001447935.2. NCBI lineage: Eukaryota > Fungi > Ascomycota > Pichiomycetes > Serinales > Debaryomycetaceae > Debaryomyces > Debaryomyces fabryi. Next base: position 88,923 of record NW_015385454.1, read on the forward strand.
ACTTCAGAGGTGGTTTCAGAGGTGGCCGTG
>NW_015385455.1:0-87700 GCF_001447935.2 Debaryomyces fabryi
TTGAAACCTCATATTCCAGTGACATAAGATCCTTAGGTACTTATATTTATAAATGTGAGTATTGGGTTTGTACTAAACCATCTTTATGATTACTACGATACTGTTCATACCTATATATTCCAAATCATTATAATCCATAGGTCTTTGTAGTAACTAGATATAAAGGTCGTGTATATACCGATTAAATAAAAGATTAGATAAATGAGTTGAAGGCAATGATTAGGATAGTCAGTATTGTTCTTTATCGTATTCGATTCTTTTATTTGTGTATTATAGAACAATATACATCATTTGTTTGATATTAAACTCGGTTATTAAGTCGTGATTGTTAAGGAATAAATATTTAAATGAGTTTCCCAAATCCCCCTACGTCCGTTAAGTTAGTTTTATTAGGCGAAGCAGCCGTTGGTAAATCATCTTTGGTGTTAAGATTCGTTAGCAATGATTTCCAAGAGAATAAGGAGCCTACTATAGGAGCTGCATTTTTGACTCAAAAATGTACCATTGGTGATCGTACCATTAAATATGAGATATGGGATACCGCAGGACAAGAGAGATTTCAATCATTAGCCCCTATGTATTACAGAAACGCACAAGCAGCATTAGTTGTTTACGATATCACTAAACCAGCATCATTTATCAAAGCGAGACATTGGGTGAAGGAATTACACGAACAGGCCTCTAAAGACATAACGATTGCTTTAGTTGGTAACAAGTATGATTTAGCAGAAAATGACAATGAAAATGAAGAAAGTTTGAGGAAAGTTAGCATTGAAGAAGGTAAAAACCTTGCTGAGGAAGAAGGATTATTATTCTTTGAAACCAGTGCAAAATCCTCATATAATGTTAATGATGTGTTCATCGGAATAGGTAATAAGATTCCTGATACAAGTGCTAGCCAAGGTACTTCTTCGGGATTAAATGTCAATGGACAGTCTAATAACGAAGGGAGAATTGATTTGAGTGCTGGATCGAATAACAATCGTGGTGGTGCTGATGCATGTGCTTGTTAGTCCATTTTTTAAATACGGTATAGATTGTACGTCATTGCAATGTGATTATATTTTATTCTATGTATTTTCTTTTATTTAATAATTATATCTTGACAATGAATGAACTAACAGTTGTAGATTTATTTATATGACTATAAAATGGCTCCAACAAAGTCATAGAATCAATGCACAATGCGCACTGAATTACCGAAGGATTTACGTCAAATTTAATTCACATTCCTAATAACTGTCAATGCTAAAACTGTTTTTAGGAAGAATGACTGTATTAAAAGTTGCTTACATCCCAGAACACTTCTCGACACCATTGTTCTTTGCTGAGCAAGAAAAATATTATGCTTCTAAAAACTTAGAAATCGAATTCACCCCAGTCCCGGAGGGTACTGGACGTTTAATTGCATTGCTCAATTCTAATGAAGTTGATATTGCCATTGGTTTAACAGAAGGTTTTGTTGCTGATATCGCAAAGGGTAACGAGGCATATAAGGTGGCAGCGACTTATGTCCAATCCCCATTGTGTTGGGCAATTAGTACAGGATACAACAGAGAGGACATTACTAAACCGGAAGACTTGGCTGGTAAAAAAATTGGAGTTTCGAGGATCGGCTCAGGTTCCTATATCATGAGTTTTGTATTAGGCCTCCAATTGAAGTTCCCTTCTCCATTCTTTAGCGACCATCCAACCTGTTCAAACTTTAAGAATTTACGTGAATCTGTCAACCACACATACGAGGACAAGAGCAAATTTAGCGATGCATTTATGTGGGAACATTTCACCTCTAAGAAATACTACGACAACAAAGAGATTAAAAAAATTGGAGAAATTTACACACCATGGCCATCGTGGGTTATTACTGTGCGTGACAGCGTATTGAAGAACAACTACGAAGACATCAAGAACTTTACTGATTGTGTAAACAAGGGTGTTAAGCATTTCCTTGAAAACCCAGATAAGGCTTCTTCCTACATTGCTACTAACTTGGATTACTCTGAAGAAGATGCAAAAGCCTGGTTAAAAACCGTCAAATTCAACGAATCCTTGGGTCAAAGCGAAATCGACTGGGAAGCAGTAGTCAACAACACGTCTAAAGTATTAAAGACTGCTGGTGTTTTGACTGAAAGCGATGAAGTTATTCAAAACAGATTAGAAAATGGTGTTATCAAAAAGTTATGATTCGATAAGTATGTCTAATGTCTTAGATATCTTCTGATAGATGCTGAATAATATACGTGTATTGATATTTGTCAATGGTAGATTGAATCTCTTAAAAATGTATTGTGAGAAATAATTTTTTGACATCATTAGGTTCTTCTTGTCCACCTTTGATGACAATAAGGTTGTCTATAGAGCAAGAACCCATTTTTAAGAATAAGCTAATAAAACCCCATAGGCAATATTTTGCAATTGTAACCCATATGGATCACATGATTTGATTCTTCTATTGTCAAAGTTGATCTATACATATATATAACACCCTATTTTATATTCCTATTTTATAGCAATTACCATTTGGAAGTTGTTTTATTATATAATTTGTACGCCATTAAGTTCCCAGTATTGATTAAGCTCAAGAAAATGACTGTTCCGCTGTTTTTGAAATTGCCGATACCAGATCAGCGAATGAATTTTAGTACGCATAACGCAGTTGAATCAGAAAGAATAAGTGAAGCATTAAACTCTCCAGAAAAGTCCGTTTGGTCCATAAGTGATGCCATAAGTCGTAAGAGTGTGCAAAGAAATAGATATTCGAACGTTTTTCCATGGAATAAGTCTAGGGTTAAATTGCCGGTTGAACAAGGACATTCAGACTACATCAATGCATCATACATAAGTATGGGTAATAAGGTTGGTTATATAGCAGCACAGGGGCCACTTGACGATACAATACATCATTTTTGGTCTATGTGTTATAATGAGTCAGAGAAACAGAAAAATGATACTGTGATCATCGCGATGGTGACACCTTTAACGGAAGGTGGCATGAAGAAATGTTCTCAGTACTGGCCAACCAAATCCAATCCCGTATTGAATGTCACGACATTGTTGCAAAATGATGGTATAGAAATACCTGGCTTATCAATCCACTATTTATCTGAAACATACATAGAAAAGGGTGATTACTTGTTGACTGAAATGGAGCTAAGATCTAAAACACTGGTGAAAAAAGTCTACCATTTCTACTACTACAAATGGGCTGATGCAAGAGTTCCGCCGTCTGTTGATCCATTAATATCCTTGTCGCAAGAAATAAGAGCTTTGAAAAAATCTGTTACAAATGAACCGGTTCCTATCATACACTGTTCTGCTGGTGTAGGACGTACAGGGACATTTATAGCTTTGGACCAGCTATTTCATGAATTGACTCCTGATATTCTTGATCCCGCAAATGACAAGTTCGATCCAATTGAAGCGATTGTCACTCAATTGCGTAATGAAAGAATGATGATGGTCCAAACTGTATATCAATATTGCTTTCTCTACGATACTATGAAAGAGGTATACTCTAAAAGAATTCAGACTTAACTGAATTTACTATCATATTAGGTAATAAATTGTGATGAGTTTAATAGATCAAAATAATCTCCTAGATAAATAACGCGCTACTTGGCTGCAATAATATGTTTATAAATATATACATATCCAGTAAAACAACGATTTTCATAACTTATTATAGATTACAGGTCAAATTTTCTCCTTTAACATCATAGGGGTGGCCTTCATAAATATTAGTTCTAAGTAATTGTTGATCTTTTGGGTTGAAATGCAAATATGCTGTTACAGCCTACTCCGATTGGAAGCAGTGATAGTGCATATGGTCCAGAATCTACATCAGACTTGATATTCATTGAAAATGAATCCAGGTCATTTAATCGCTTATCCAGCCCGAGAATTGGAGAAAGCCAGGAGTATTATGGTGAAGATTATTTAGACGCCGATGACGAGTGGATCTTCAGTTCGCTTTACTTATACAACACTTTTTGGATAAAATATGCAGAGATTAAAAACAGCTACACTTACGGAAAGAGTTCTGGGGAATCTAGTTTAATAAGTATCGACAGACTACACGATGCAACAGGTCATGATGATCTTCTGAAAGAGATAAGAGTACGAATTTGTTCGAAACAAATCCTTCAGTTCATGTTAGAACTAAATAAAAATTATGAGGCAGAAATATTTTTGGAGCATTCCAACACATATGCAAACACAAACAGTGCTTGGATCATGTGTAAGAAGCTATGTGTCGATGAATGGATGATTAGTTTTGCCCCAATCAAGAACAAAAATATGAGGCACATAATCTCCACCTTGGCTCGATTGCATTTTGAATCAGCACAGTGCATAGACCTTTTCGTCACCAAAACTAAAGTACCACAAATAGAAACATACATCTGCAAAATATCTCCAAACCTATCATGCTTGGATCAATTTACTTTCAGTGGTGATGTGATTCGCATCCGTCCCATCTATCCCCCTAACCCCAACCACCCCACTGAAAGCGACATCACTGAGTCTGTTCGTCAACTCTTAGACGTCATGGATTCACACTATAGTGACATTACCATACATGGTCCCCTCTATGACTATCCCCTGTGTCCTAGATCCATTGCCAACATTACTACCACTCTCCGCAAAAAAATCAAGGTAAGCGAAATACCCCAACCTACAGATATCATTCGCAAGGTCCTTCTGCTAAAAAAGCACGAAGTAAGCTTTCTAATGGGTTTTCAGGGCACTAGAATCAATAGTATTAGAAGATCTTCTTCATGTGTCATTAAAGTTTTACCATTTTCAACTACAATGGATGCAACATTTATTCCTATAAAGAATTCGCCCCAAGACCTAATGATTTGCGGCACACCTGCAAACGTACAATATAGTATAAACCTCATCCAAAATTATCTCATAGACTACAGAAATAATAATTCCTAGACCTCGACTGCTACTACTAGTGCCATTGCATGATGATGTTCCATCGGCATGGCCCTAGGGGGATCATATCAGGCTCGACCCTTCCATTACATACGCTAGAAGACATCAGGCACGGTTGCGGGTAACCCAGTCATCTCAGTACATCTGGGAATGTGCGCAGTTTTCAGTACTTACTTTATTAGTTCATTAAATGTGATTTTTGCAGTTTAATGAGAAGACCTAAACAAAGTGAAAAATTTTGCTGGGTGAAAAATTTTCTCGTACATCTGAGGTTTAAATATTTTATTTTCAAATTATTGAATTCTTCTTTTGTTCGTTTATACAACAACTTAATTTAATTTTAATTAAAAATGGCTGAAGGTGTTTTTCCAGGTGCTATCGGTATCGATTTAGGTACTACTTACTCTTGTGTCGCTACTTACGACTCTGCAGTTGAAATTATTGCCAATGAACAAGGTAACCGTGTTACTCCATCTTTCGTTGCTTTCACTAACGAAGAAAGATTAATTGGTGATGCTGCTAAGAATCAAGCCGCTTTAAACCCAAAGAACACTGTTTTCGATGCTAAGCGTTTAATCGGTCGTGCTTTCGATGACGAATCTGTCCAAAAGGATCTTAAGACCTGGCCATTCAAGGTTATCGACTCTAACGGTAACCCACAAATTGAAGTTGAATACTTGGAAGAAACCAAGACCTTCTCTCCTCAAGAAATTTCTGCTATGGTTTTAACCAAGATGAAGGAAATTGCTGAAGCTAAGATCGGTAAGGCTGTCGAAAAGGCTGTTGTCACCGTCCCAGCTTATTTCAACGACGCCCAACGTCAAGCTACCAAGGATGCTGGTGCCATCGCTGGTTTAAACGTTTTACGTATCATTAACGAACCAACCGCCGCTGCTATTGCTTACGGTTTAGGTGCTGGTAAGTCCGAAAAGGAAAGACACGTTTTAATTTTCGATTTAGGTGGTGGTACTTTCGATGTTTCCTTATTAAACATTACTGGTGGTGTTTTCACCGTTAAGGCTACTGCTGGTGACACTCACTTAGGTGGTCAAGATTTCGATACCAACTTGTTAGACTTCTTCAAGGCTGACTTCAAGAAGAAGACTGGTTTAGATATCTCCGGTGACGCCAGAGCTTTAAGAAGATTAAGAACTGCTTGTGAACGTGCTAAGAGAACCTTATCTTCTGTTACCCAAACTACCGTTGAAGTTGACTCCTTATTTGAAGGTGAAGATTTCTCCGCTAACCTTACCAGAGCTAGATTCGAAGACATCAACTCTGCTTTATTCAAGTCTACTTTAGACCCAGTTGAACAAGTCATGAAGGATGCTAAGATCTCCAAGGCCAGCGTTGACGAAGTTGTCTTAGTTGGTGGTTCTACCAGAATTCCAAAGGTCCAAAAATTATTGTCTGACTTCTTCGAAGGTAAGCAATTAGAAAAGTCTATTAACCCAGATGAAGCTGTTGCTTACGGTGCTGCTGTCCAAGGTGCTATCTTAACTGGTCAATCCACCTCTGATGACACTAAAGATTTATTATTATTAGATGTCATTCCATTATCTTTAGGTGTTGCTATGCAAGGTAACGTTTTCGCTCCAGTTGTCCCAAGAAACACTACTGTTCCAACCATCAAGAGAAGAACTTTCACCACTGTTGCTGACCACCAAACCACTGTTCAATTCCCAGTCTACCAAGGTGAACGTGTTAACTGTACCGAAAACACTTTATTAGGTGAATTCGACTTAAAGAACATCCCACCAATGCAAGCTGGTGAACCAGTCTTAGAATCTATTTTCGAAGTTGATGCCAATGGTATCTTAAAGGTCACCGCCGTTGAAAAATCTACTGGTCGTTCCGCTAACATTACCATTTCTAACTCTATTGGTAGATTATCATCTGATGAAATTGAAAAGATGATTGAAGACGCTGAAAAATTCAAGTCCTCTGATGATGCTTTCGCTAAGAGACACGAACAAAAGCAAAAATTAGAAGCTTACGTTGCCTCTGTTGAATCCACTGTCACTGACCCAGTCTTATCTGCTAAATTAAAGAAATCTGCTAAGGACAAGATCGAAGTTGCTTTATCTGATGCTTTAGCCGCTTTAGAATTAGAAGAATCATCTGCTGATGACTACAGAAAGGCTGAATTAGCCTTAAAACGTGCCGTCACCAAAGGTATGTCCACCCGTTAAGTAATTAAATAATTAATATTTTGTTGTATAAATTTTTCATTTTTGTTTATTATTCTTCGGGGACTCAATAAATATCATTATGTTTGTTTAAGAACTATCTGTAAAAGTAATTTAATTTGTAAATACATATTTATTCTATTATACACTTCTTAAATTTCAGTTATTCATCCAAGATATAGTTTCCCAATTTATCCATTTTTAACTGTTTAACACCACTGGATAAGGCTTCAATGATTTGCTCGTCCTCCTCCTCATCATCTTTAAGCTCTTCTTCACTTTCGTATTCTTCTATGCTATCTTCAGTTTCTTCATCTTGTTCATAATCAGAGTCTATTTCAGAGCGATCATCTTCTTCCTCTTCTTCATCTTCTACATTGATTCTCATTCCCAGGACAGCTGCTTCTAAATCTTTATCTTCTCTGTTCCCAGTTCTCTTTCTAGCGTATCCAGAAGCCTGAACTTCGACATCTAAACTCTTTACCCTAGAAACATCTCTCTTGAAATTTGGATAAGCATATTTATATCCATCACCATAACCTTCCGTATCAAACATGGTCGGATCGTGTTCAGGTTCATACCTAAATTTCTTCAGAAAGAAAGATTTTATGCTTGCAACGTCTCTATCAAAGTAGACTTTGGCATCCGTATGGTCGATAGAAACACATTGCGGGAAATCGATAACAACAAAGTCAAATTCATGCTTAGAAGCATCTTCTTTGTCACGTATAATAATATTGAATTCATTAAAATCACAATGAATTAACCCGTGGTTAGCAAGCTTTACGATAAAGTTCATTAAATCAGAATATAACCTCTTGAAATTATCGTGTTTACGTAAATGCTTCATTGGTATACCTTTGATCCATTCCATCATTACCGTATGTCTAGAATAATCAAATGGTTGTGGAACTGAAAACCCATTATCGTATAATATAACCATAAACTCAAACTCTTTGTTGGCAGCTAAGCGTGATAAATACATCCAGTTGGATGACTGTCTATTTCTTAAATAATCACGATTATTCTTCACAGTTGTAAATGAAGTTCTTCCTAACCTATGGATTTTCAACACTTTCTGTTTCCCATCTGTATCACTCACTGAATAAATATCAGACTCTTTACCCACACCAATTATGCTACCAACCGAATATAACGTATTCCTATTTAACATTGATTTCAATGCCAAATAATCGTACCCATTATAGGTAAGTCTAAAACCATCATACTTAGCATTTCTTAATCTTGATACCAACTTCAATTTGGCTAAATCTCCAATTGCTCTATTCGTTCCCGATGGTGACTTCAATCCACCAATGGAATGGATCATTTGTGTAGGAACTAACTCATGATTACGAGACCCTTGCTCAATAGCTTGAAGAACTCTAAAGTCATCAGCGGTAAGATACCGCATATGGGAAGTATCAAGCTTCATTATAACTATGGATTATCTATTCTAAGTAGTTTGTGGCTCAATATCAACTTGATCTGAAATATTTCCAAGCTCATCTTAAAAAAATGATAGTCGTGGTTCGCGGTCCCGTGAGAGTTGATACGATCAACATAAAGATTATAGTATAGAGATAAGAAATACTATTTCAATTCCCATGACGAATGCTAAGATCAAGAAATAGAAGTAAAAGGGTGAAACGATATGGAATTAAAAAGAACAGACAATTGTTAAAAAAGGTTCAAAAGGATGATAGCTGGGCATCAAAATCAACATTCGGCAAAGATCTCCTGAAGATCGGTATCAAGAACGATCTTTTTAAAGACTCAAGCTCAAGCACTACTTACCCTTGGATAAGATTGGCACCATTACTGGAATACAATATAGCTAAAGTTTCTAGGTCAGGAAAGGGGATCCCATCGCTCAAGCTGATTTGTTCTAGAAAGATAGCAGAAAATGCAGATTCGTTGGAATCCTCGTATTTGGATACAGCATCCTGGATGGTTTGGCGACAGGTATGGGAAGAGATACTTTTATTGCGCAATGATTCTCCTCGTGTCTTCAATATTTTTGCTGGCAAATTTTTCTTGCTGGATGGGTTTAAATGCCATACATTATCGTTACCATTGGACATTAATGTGGGATCATCAAATTGGGAGAAAGTTCTAAAGGCTAGAAATGAAGGAATATCTTCTGTGATAATTCCACGAACTAGAAACCACCGGGTTGAAAATCTATTTTCTAACATTAACGTACTAGAAATAATAAAATTTATACACAAGTTATCATATCGGCCATGGGTTATACTTGATGCGTCTTTGATGACACGGAAATATGATAGAGAAGAGCATCTCAAACTTTTCAGTATTACAGATTTAGTTGCATTAGATTTGTCAAACAGTCAAATAGTGGATGATCATTTTCTATATAACATGTCTGTTAGTATCAGTAAGGATGGAAAGTTATCGAAGTTAACTATTTTAAAAATCAATAATTGTCCCAATGTTACAAGTAATGGAATTCAGTACTTACTCCATCTTGCAAATGATCCAGATGCTAGATGTTCCCTTTCGTATATTGAGTCTGATGTGAAAATATCCTCTTCCAATTTTGCTACCAAACTTCAGAACATTAAAAGTGAACAACCTAATTTCATAGATGGTACAAGATGGTTTGAACTAGGGGATGACCAAGAATCTAAACCGATAAAAAAATTTCCTTTGGCACTTAAGCTTCACTGCCTTTATAAAAATTACTCAAGCAGAATTACCAAAGACCCAACCGCATCAGACTTTCCTCAGTATACAACAAATTCCACGGATTACTTGTTTCTGGTTAGAAATAATATTGTCTTAGATATAATGGTTCATGATAAGGTTTTTAATTCAGATGAAGATGATGTTCAAAAATTAAAGGAGATCTGGGATACAAGGATTCACTTTCGAAACCTGAAGCCACAATCCAAAATATGTTGTTATGTCATTGATAATAAATGTGAGTTTCTGGTTAAACTGCCAAACTTCGAAAAGCATGTATATAATAAGAAGGATGATTCTGTTATGTTTAGAGCAAGTGAGAAAAAAACCCCATTGAGATCTATCTCAAAGCATAAGAGACGGAAGCCTGTTGCTAGAAAAGTTGATGCGAACCAGTTCTTTGATATGTAACTATTGTGCCGCATTAGAATAAAAGTTGCTTAAACATGCATTGGGTGCTAATAAACTAAATATTTATATATGTAATGCAAATAGATATAAACATTTAATGTTTCATAATGCATAAAGTTCGCTCTCACGACCTGCCTCCTTTAAGCAAGTCAAGCAAAGTACGAGCTGATGAGGCTTGCCCATCAGCGGGACGTGATTTTGGACTACTTGCATCATCTTTAGAAGGTGGTTGTATTGGATTTGATACCACTGGTTGAGATTGCAAAGTACCAAACTGTGCTCCCTCAATTTCATCTAGAGTTAATGCACTTGGTGGCTGTGGTGTTTGTGCCTTAGGTGAAGGTTGGTAACTCAGCTGTACAGGAGGTTTTTTCCCAAGTAAACTCAATAAACTTGCCGAAGCAGGGTTTGAGCTGTTATGCGATGGAGCAGTAGATGGGGAATCGACCTGCGAGTTTATAGGGAAACCAGAATTCGAATTTTCGAATGGTGAAAATGCAGTCCTCTCAGCTGCTGAGTTTGGAGAAAAATATCCCGGTGAAGGTTGATGATTCGTTGGAGGGGGACCGTAAATGGAACCAAAGTCCGTGGGGTTCGGAGAATAACTATAATCTTTAGGTATGTCTTGATTTACTTCATTCTTGTTCTGGTTTTTTCCACCATTTAAAATATCTAATAACAGCCTTCCATCATTTACATTGTTTTTATTCTGATGTGTCTCTTGAACTTTATTTATAGTTAGAGAAGGTTCTTGTGGTGAAGCATCAGCTTTACCTAATATGTCATTTAAACTTTCACCTGGTTTGAGAAGTCTAATCTTATTCTTCTTAGCCTCAGGTACAGACTTCTCTGTACGAATATTTTTAATTTCACTTATATTATTGGACGAATTTTGAGGGGTTTCATATATATCCTCATCATCACTTTCGATGTCAAAATTATGACTTGCTCCATTGTGAACGTGTCCCTGGTGAGATTGGTATTCGTCAAAATTTTCAAAGTCTTCAAAATCCTCGAAATCTTCAAAATCTTCTGGTTCTGGGCTTGAATTTACTTCACAATTTTTCTCGCCATTGATAGATTGTGGTTGATCTTTAACGTTTTCCTTTTGTTCAAAATCATTGTTAGGTTTCAGGTTAATTAAACCTAATAGTTCCTTGGCCGTCGTCCTATTCGTTATATTCTGGTCAAGCTGTTTTTTATTACCCTTCAACAATTCCAATATTTCATTAGATTGACCACGATTGGTATCTTCTGTATCCTTTTTGGGTTCATCTTTGGGCTTGCTACCAAGCATTTTCAAGATATCAGCAGAGGCAGAGTTATTAGATGACATTAATTCAGATCCTGCATCAGTTGGCCTTTTCAAAAGTGTCAACTTTTTACCTGGTTCAACTTTCGTACGATTAGTTTTCTCATCTGAACCCATCAACGATTCCTCTAATTCATTTGAAGCTTTATGTGCATTAACAAAATCATGATCGTATCCATTAGATGATCCATTTTTGCTTTTACCTTTAGGATTGTTATGAATACTTTCGGTATCTTGAGCATCATCAGTTGCAGTTGTTTTATCTTTATTGAACAAACTCAATAAATGTTGTGCTTTAGATCGATTACTAACTTGGTCATTGGCTCTAGTTTCATCAGACATCCTGATGTTTTCCTCTTCCTTATTTCTTGGTTTATTTAATATAGACAAAAATTCCTTTGAATTGACACCTGATGGCCTTCTGTTGGCGATAGAGGTTGGTTTTTGTAAAGACTGAGGATTAGGTTGTTGGTTTATATAATCACTAGATAAGGAATCTTGTTGCCTTGGAATTTGTTGAGCCTGTGGGGGAATAGGTTGATAGTGTGGTTGGGGTTTTACAGGCGACATATTCATAGGATTAAATGCATTCGGAGGCATCTGTGGGACAAAAAACGGTTGATTTGGAATAGGATAAGCCTGGGGTTGAATAGGTTGATTGTTAAAGAAAGGAAACAGTTTATGCAAATGTTGAGGAAGATTCATTTGAATAATTTGATCATACGCAGCTGGCATAGTTTGGGTGTTATTACCCATATGAGTGTCTCTTGGAGCAACACCCTGCAAAATATTCAACAATTCTCTACCCGCGTCTAAGTTTTCTTGCTTTGGTTGGTTAATTCCAAGAAGAGATTTCAACTTGATTTCGGCCTGCAACATTAACTCCTCCTCGTTCAAAACACCCTTATTTTTATTAATCCATCTGAGCATGGGCTTCAAAATTGCAGAAACAATAAAGAAGTTATTTGGATTTGATCTTGATTTCTTTTGTATGCTCTTCATGTCATGCCACTGGATTTTGGATATTTCATTCCTAGCGAGCGGTTGAAAGTTGTAATCTTCAGGCACGTTTTTAATCAAGTAAATTTTGTAATTTTTGCCCTTAATTGTTCTCTCTATCACATCATTCTCATTAATGAGATCCCTCGCATTGAATCCTGTCTCTTCTTCAGCTTCTCTCACTGCACAATCTATATCGGATTCGTCTTTGGATATCTTGCCTCTTGGAAATGACCACGCATTCGACTCTGTTCCCTTTACCAAAACTACTTTTGTTAAATCCTTATTGAATAATGCAACACCTCTAACCGGAATCGTCGACTTATACTTACCAAACCGCGATATAGCGTCCGCAGGATCTCCCCATTTCCAAATTAATGGGCACTTCTTCAAGAGTTTCGTAGCAAAACTCTTCATCTTCATACTAGGTAATAATGGATTTAACTGTCTGACAAAATCTGTATAAAACCATTGTGCTTCTTCTATTTGGAAAAACACTCTTTCTATTGATGATAAATCTTCATCGGGTACATTCACTAAGAACCTCACAAGTAAGTCTTCTAGAACTAGGTCAACGGATTGATTAGCCAACCCATCGGTTAATTGAATAGACATTGTTTCAAGACTTGATTTCAACTAATATAGATTGTTTATAATTAGCATTAACTATTTGATTAGATGTCTATTCAACATAATCTACTAGAAAACATATATCCAATCTGCTGTGAACGTATAAAAGTGCGGGTAACCTTTGAGCCAGAAAGAGTAGCGATATCAATTTCACCTTATATATCTAAAGTATGGTATATATCCGGCCAAGCTAAGGAAAGAATAGGATTGAAGAGCGGTGATGATTAAGGTTCAGACAAGAGCATTCGCACAAGTATCCAGGTTGCTTGATATAAAAACACCAAGGTTTACTCAAACACTTAAAGAAACAAGTAAGCCCGCCTTAACCAAATCACATCTGATTACGAGACCATTTGGGTTGGATTCAGCTATAATGATCAACCAGGCAGGCCACGGAATGACTGGTCTTGTTTCAAACAAAATGTTTGGATCAGATGCTAAAGAAAGAAGACAAAAGCAGTTGGACTACGAAATAACACATTCTCCATTCTATGAGTCTAAGTCGTTTACCAATACCAATGGGAAGATCTTCACGCCTCCGGTGTCATTTTTCAAGCGTGAAAAATCAAAGTATTTTCCTAATTTTGTTGGCACTACAGTGGAAGGTAAAGATCAAAGCTTGTTCGGATTGTTAGAGGGCAAAGTGAGTATTGTGCGGTTATATTCCACTGTGTCGGGCGAAAGGTGTTCGGAGACATATTTCAATGTAGAAGGACAGAATTACTTAACATCTGGTTATAGTGCCTTTGAAACAGAGCACCCAATGTCTCAAATCATAGATATAAACATTCCTCAGAACTTGTTGAAGGGCCTTCTCGTTAGATTATCCAGAGGAAGCATTAAAAGATCAATTCCTAAACAACGTCACAACAAGTATTTTGTAGTTTCAGACAAGTTATTCCTGTTTGATATCAGACAGAAAATTATGTGTGATAATATGTGCTCTGGTTATATATACGTTCTTGACCATCAGGGACATATTAGATGGGCCACTAGTGGATATGCTGATGAAGCAGAGCTCAAGTTGATGTGGAAGTGTGTTAGGGGCCTCGAGAAGGAGTTAAAGTCCTTGTCAATTTAGTCTTGCATATATTTTGTACATAGATAAACACTACAAAAAACATGAATTCCGTATTCACCCTTTCGTAGTTCATTGCATGTGAACCCAATGACGTGAACAAGGGCTGTGATTGTTCTCGGTATCAGCATTAATAACGCAAAACCATTCTGTAATCCTCTGTATCAACTTTTATAGAACAGCACCTTTCAAAACCAAATTATTTACGATCTGTACGAGTATACTTAACTTAAATTTATTATTTGAGAGGCGAATGGGTTCACAAAATACTATATTTAATAAAATGACCGGATTCTTCGATCGTATATTGGTGTGTAAACGCAACGTTCAACTAATGCTGCAAAATTAGAGCAAATGCGAATACATGCACCTTTATGTTTAGGCTAAAATTAACACAGCAAACAAGCTGGGAGGCAAAGGAGAAATCTATATTTAACGTAACAAAGGTTATTTCATTGATAAGATTGTATCCCGCCGTATTAAAAAAATGGGGGATATTTTGCTTCATGTAATTGTTTTCTGAGCCTCTATTTACAATTGTTTATGTTAGGTCCCTGCATTCTACATCTTCAGCTTATTTTTGTACAGCCTTTACACTTCCAAAAGATTGGTCATACTTCAGCTCTTCACTTCTAGAAAGATATCATCATGCCATCCAAGTACGTCATATATAAGTTAGCCTGTTAAATTTATCACTTGTATGTCGTATGAGTAAACACGTAGTATCAACACCATACTGTAGTAAAAGCCAATGCAAAGTGGCAGATGCTTATGATGATACAAGTGAAAATATTCCCTCATATCTTAGTTCCAGATTTGTTAAATCTTAATGTTGCGTAAATGCTGAAGTAGTATAATGTGTGCAATATTTATAGAATTCTGCAAATCTGGGTCTAAATAGATAAAAAAAGTATTTTTGTTCTAACTTATTTTTTGGTCTTGGGTAAACACAAGCATCTAAAATTAATGAATGATATGAACATACCCTCTTTTTTAATACGAAAGAGTTACATTGACAAACTGTAGAATGCATTAACGCTTCTCTTCATTTACTATAAAAAGGTAGAATTTTCAAGTCTATTATCTGTTTCAACTTGTAGGTATTAAATCCACTTGAGATAAAATGAAATTCGTATCTATTGTTACTATTGCTGCTATTGCCTTAACTGTCTTCGCTGAGGCAGACAATTTTGAACTCGACAGTGATGGTCTTGACGAGCGCAATGACCAACTTGGCGACGATGCTGAAAATGTTGCAAGGGCCCCTAATTCTTATAGGAATTGCAACAGATATTGTAAGGATGCTTACGACTATGGTAGAAAGTACGAACATAGAAACAACTGGAAAAAATACCTCTGTACTAATGACTTCCGTGGTAAACTTGATCGCTGCAAGAACGGCTGCGACAGGAAATATTATAACCAGCACTGGAGCCGCTATATTGAGCCTTACTACCACAAGAGATGCGATAGGCGTACATAAGACAGTTCTGTTAGTATTTAGGCGTTTATAATTGTCCAAGTTTTATGTTTTTTATGCAAGTTTTATGGTTTATTTCCAATGACGGATGCAAAATCCTCGTTGTAGTATAATGTAGGAGTCTTCACAGATACTGATAACCATTTTAATTATAAGTTGGAATCAGGAAAAACGGTATCTTGTCTGATAGTTTCAATTGCTGAAGTTCTCATTGCTTTGAAAGAATAGCCACATACTCTTCTATGTCTTCATATGCCACCATATTGATCCTTGACGGAACCATTAATACCAAATAATAGGGCTGCAACCCTTTTGTACAACACACGACTTTAATGAAATTTTTTTTTTTTGTGCGCTTTCTCATGCTCTAGTGTAGGAATTTTTCAACCCATGCGATGAAAACTATACTTAATTCCTTTTGAAATCTAACAACGTCGAACAATACCGTCAAAATGTCAGCTCCAATCAACAAGGAAAAGGTTCAAGATCAAGAACAAGAAATTCTTAAAATCAGAATTACTTTAACTTCTACCAAAGTTAAGCAATTAGAAAACGTTTCTGCTAACATCATCAGAAATGCCGTTCAAAACAAAATCGTTAAGAAGGGACCAGTTAGAATGCCAACCAAGGTTTTAAAGATCACCACCAGAAAGGCTCCAAATGGTGAAGGTTCTAAGACCTGGGATACCTACGAAATGAGAATCCACAAGCGTGTCATTGACTTACAAGCTGAAGCTTCTATTGTCAAGAAGATCACCCAAATCACCATCGAACCAGGTGTGGATGTCGAAGTCACCATTGCTGCTTAAGCAGACTGGCGACTTTAACTTGCGGTTTCCAGCTGGCAGAATGGTGCCTGTGGTGCGCAAACGATAGTGGGGATCTGGAAAGTATATATTGTGGGATGTGAGAGGTTGCCATGGACTTAGTCTATGGGTGGTCTTGACTTCGGGGACATTGTATCCAAGTGCTCTAGGCGTGCCGTGTGTTTTAGGTAACGCACAGACGTTGTGGTGTTGCTATCAGGATTTGGTACGATAAATCGTTTGTATATTATATGTAGCGTCTGCTAGTTTGTATATTTACTCAAAAATACATTTGTCGGTTTAATTCTAATAGTTCTACTGTATCTAATGTTCTGTAAGCGGGATTTACGACTTGTTCGTAGTAGCTGATACTACTAAGTCTGCCATACTTAAGAATCTTCTCCGGCGATTTTGTGTAATTTGGTCTTGTCTAATCAAGTTCATGCTCAAAGCAATTTATAATTAAAGGGTTACAGAGGTAATCTATCTAATTGATTCATAAAACATAACTGATATATAATATGGTTTTTATACTAGCAGTTAGACCTAGGCTACTTTACATAGCCAACAGACAAATACAAAATAACAAGCGATTAATATCATCCAGTACCCAAAAACTCCTCCAATCATCTAGTACATTATCAAATGCATCGAAAGTAAACAGACAGGTGACCGACAAGACAAATAAGCTCTTTAAGAAGAGACACGTTGCATTGGTATCGGGAATTATAATTATTGGGTCATATATTTCGTTCAATCAGTCGAATTATTATAATTTGGATACGGTTCCACCAGTTGGTGGGGGTAGAGGTGCTTCCGGGATCAGTCCTAAACTTTTCCCACCATCGAATAACACGGTGATTGGGGATGACTCGAGATACTTTTCTACGTCCACAAACTCCATGCATCAAAAGAATAGCATTGGTAACCAGCAACAAAAACAAGGAGTGTTTTTGTTGAATGACGAACAAGTCAGCAAGAAGTTGAGACAATTCGAAGAAAGTTATTCTGTTAATAGAGGTAAGGGTGTTACAAGATATGATATCTGCCAGTTGCCTTCTAACTCGCCTATCGAGGATGATCGGGCAGAAGAGATTGTACAAGTGCCTATCTTGCAGGATAACAACATCAAGACTTCCACTGATTGGATGTTTTTCGGTGTCTTTGATGGACACGGTGGCTGGACTACTAGTAGCAAGTTGAGAGACCAATTGATTAGCTACATTGTGCATGAGTTGGGAACTATTTTCAAGCCAACAAATGAAGATAACTTGCGATACGTTCCTAATGGTGCTACGATCGACCAGGCGATCAAGAATGGGTTTTTGAAGTTGGACCATGAAGTTGTCAATAAGAACATGGAAAAATTATTGAACGATAATAATAAGGCCAAGGCGGCAGAATTGTTGATGCCAGCATTGTCAGGATCGTGTGCGTTATTATCATTCTATGATACGAATTCCAAGTTATTAAAGGTGGCCGTTACTGGGGATTCCAGAGCATTGCTTGGTTCATTTAAAGATAACCATTGGACTGTCAGACAATTAAGTATTGACCAAACCGGTTCAAATCCAACAGAAGTTGCTCGTATCATCAGTGAACATCCCGACGAGCCTAACGTGGTGAGAAATGGAAGGGTTTTGGGTACTTTAGAGCCTACCAGGGCTTTTGGTGATTGTCGCTACAAATTACCTGCATCAATTCAGGAAAGAATTTATAAGCAGTTTTTCGGCAGAAGACTTCCAAACAATCTTAAATCACCCCCTTACGTTACCGCAGAGCCAGTCATAACTACCACCAAGATTAACCCCGAAAACAATGATTTCTTGGTGATGGCATCCGATGGTTTGTACGAAATGCTCTCAAATGAAGAAATTATTGGCCTTGTGGTTAAGTGGATGGAAAAAGAAAAAATGGTTAAGCCTCAAAAGTCATTCTGGAATTACTTTGGATCAACAGAGAATAAATTACCGGAGGTGGCTGATATCACTAATGATAAGTCTTCAAAACAACCATTTAGAAAGAATAAGCAATCTGGTGGATATGGAGGTTTCTTGTTAGAAGATAGAAACGTTTCAACTCATTTGATTAGAAATGCCTTGTCTAACGGCGGTTCAAGGGAACAAACATCTATGTTAATATCTATTCCCAACCCTGTCTCAAGACGTTATAGAGATGATTTAACTGTCACCGTCGTTTTCTTTGGCAAGGATCCAAGAGGAGAAAATGAAGCTGGAAAATTAGAAATAAATGCTGATGCTACCGCAGGTGGTATCGATTCAGCTAAACCTAAATTATAAATAACTAGCAATATTAGAGTTGATTTATATATACCCACTGTTTATACTGTACATTATAGCATTCCTAATATAAGTAGGATTATTTTTGATGGCTTTCTACTTGTAGTTGCAATTTTTGATTTTCGCTCCACGACTAAATAAATTAGCATTTTATGAAATATCATTTTCCACAGCTTTCATAGAGTGGTTTAATTCAGTATAATTCTTTGAAGTGAAGTATTATGACTGACTCTATAGATATAGAAGAAGTAGGAACAATGCCTGATACATATAATAACATAAGGGACCCTTATACAAAAACAAAATTTATAGAGCAAGAACCATCCAAGGAAGATATAAATCAAGAGATCTCAGATGAATTATTAACTCCTTCGAACCAGTTATCTTGGGACTTGTTAGATTTGGTTCAATCTTTGCCACAAGTAAACCAAAACAAACTCTATGATGGATTGCTAAACGTGCCAAATCCTATTAGTAGGACATCCTTTAGATTTAAACGGTCAGGCATCGCAGGTACAATTGATGGGTATAAAGAGGAATTGCGTCTTTCCGAATTAGATAATGCAAATTCTAGCAACTCATTATCCGTCAATAGGAAATTTACGTCTAAAAATGATGCTTTGAGAGGTAAATCGACATTCTTGCCGTTTCAACCCGGTGGTTTGTTGGACAAGAAATCGATGATTAATGCAGCAAAGGATGAATCAGCATTTTTGCATAGAAACGAGATGGGGTTATTTGATATACCTCAAGGTCTATCTAGGGGTTTAAATATACTGGATTCAACAGTTCTGGATGATAATATTGCCAGTTTAGAACAAATTAAAGAAACTCAAGATTCTCAACCCGAAGAATTAATATCTGAAGGAAAGAATTTTATAGAATCAAATAATCTTTTAGAACAAGATTCCAAATCCGATAACCGTCTTCCTTTTGAATCAGAAGATATAGATGGTATCGTACCACTGGATTATGCATATATGAAACAGTCGATTGACCAAGCGCCAGAACAAAAGAAAAGTTGGGCTCATGTCGTTGATTTAGATCACAAATTAGAAAACTTCAGAGACGTCATTCCAAACATGGCTCGGGAATGGCCGTTTGAGCTTGATACTTTCCAGCAAGAAGCTGTATATCATTTGGAACAAGGAGATTCAGTTTTCGTTGCAGCCCATACATCAGCCGGTAAAACAGTTGTTGCTGAATATGCAATTGCAATGGCTACTAGAAATATGACCAAGGCTATTTACACTTCACCAATTAAAGCATTATCAAACCAAAAGTTCAGAGACTTCAAAGAAACTTTTAAGGACATAGATGTTGGTTTGATTACCGGAGATGTTCAAATAAATCCGGAAGCCAATTGTCTTATTATGACAACTGAGATTTTGAGGTCTATGTTATATAGAGGAGCTGATCTTATCCGTGATGTGGAATTTGTTATTTTCGATGAAGTTCACTATGTGAACGATATTGATCGTGGTGTTGTCTGGGAAGAGGTAATTATTATGTTACCAGATCATGTGAAATACATTCTTTTATCAGCAACTGTTCCTAATACGTACGAGTTTGCAAATTGGGTTGGTAGGACAAAACAGAAAGATATATACGTTATTTCAACGCCTAAAAGACCAGTTCCATTAGAAATATTCATATGGGCAAAAGATAAATTATTCAAAGCTATTGATGCCAATAGAAAGTTTTCAGATATTGAGTTTAAAAAGCATAAAGAAATTTTAGAAAAGGGAAATAAAAAGGAACCTCCCAATGTCACAATGGGAGCAGGTAGTCGTGGTGGACGTGGAGGAACCGCCAGGGGTGGTAATAGAGGTGGAGGTCAAGTAGCAAATAGAGGTAGAGGCAACTTTCTGGGCGGAAGAGGTGGATTGACTAGAGACGGGCCAAATAAAAATACATGGGTCTCGCTTGTGCAATACATGAAACAACACAACTTATTACCTGCTGTGATTTTTGTATTTTCAAAGAAGAAGTGTGAAGAATTTGCTGACACATTGAGCAATGTAGACTTCTGTAATGCAAGAGAAAAATCAGAAGTACATATGTTCATTGACAGAGCAGTTTCCAGATTAAAGAAGGAAGACCGTGAATTACCACAAATAATTAAAATCAGAGACTTCTTAAGTAGAGGTATTGCAGTTCATCATGGTGGATTATTACCTATTGTCAAAGAATGTATTGAAATATTGTTTGCCAAATCTTTGGTAAAAGTATTATTTGCTACAGAAACATTCGCAATGGGGTTGAATTTGCCCACGAGAACTGTTGTTTTCAACACATATAGAAAGCATGATGGCAGAGGGTTTAGAAACTTGTTACCTGGTGAATTTACACAGATGTCTGGAAGAGCAGGTAGAAGAGGTTTGGATGACACAGGAACGGTTATTGTTATGTCTTTCAATGAACCCTTATCGCCTACTGATTTCAAGGATGTAACTCTAGGTACTCCGACAAAGTTGCTGTCTCAATTCAGATTGACGTATAATATGATTCTAAACCTCTTGAGAATTGAAGCATTACGGGTTGAAGAGATGATCCAAGCACTCATTTAGTGAAAATTCAACACAGACTTTACTCCCAGAACATGAAGTCACTGTTAAGCGTTTATCCGAAGAGTTAAAAGGAACTAAGTTAGAGGATTGTTCTATATGTAATTTGAAAAATATAGAAGAAACCTACAATTTATTAGCTGACTATGAAGATTTGTATGGAAAAATCGTGGAAGAGATCCAGAAGCTGCCAATAGTCAGGAATACTTTGATGAGAGTTGGTCGTCTTCTTTGCTTTAGGGATAAAAATGATATTTTAAGAGTAGGTTTCCTCATTAGGTCCAATGTGTCTGATAATGCTTTGTTAGTGTTAACCTTCGATCTTGGTGAAGAATATGAGAAGGATAGTGCTGCTTATAAATTGCCTTGGATTCCACATTCTTATTATCTCAGCCATTTTATGAAGAAAATGGTCTATTCTGGATCTTTAAGAGTAGAATCTGTTCCTTACAATAATATAGGTTTTATTGGCCGCTATTTTTTGAAAGCTAATATTAAAAGTATATTGCAGAATGATTCAAAAATTATTGCTGAAGCTGTGGAACAGATTCAAATTTTATTGAAATTCCAAAATAAGTGGGACGAAGTTGGATTTTACCAAGCCACACAATTATCCTTACATGAGCTTTTGGAAAAGAAGGCACCAATTCTCGAGAGAATCCACGAACTAGAGTCTTTCGAGTGTAAGAATTTCAAGGTTCATTACCAGCAAATGCACAGACAGGATGAAATTAAATCTGAAATAAGTACATTACAACGGTTAATCTCTGATGAAAATTTGGAATTGTTACCAGATTACGAGCAGCGTTTGAATGTTTTGCAGTCATTAGGATTTATTGATAAGAATCAAAATGTAGTTCTTAAGGGTCGTGTTGCTTGTGAGGTTAATTCAGGTTGGGAATTAATTATAACTGAACTAGTCTTAGATAATTTCTTAGGTGACTTTGAGCCAGAAGAAATTGTTGCTTTGCTTTCTTGTTTCGTATATGAAGGGAAAACGAATGAAGAAGAAGAGCCTCCTATTACTCCTAGATTGGAAAAAGGAAAGACTAGAATTCTTGCTATCGCAGAAAAATTAATGAAGGTTTACGCAGAAAATCAAGTTCTACTTACTTCAGAAGAGGAAGAGTTTTTAGAGAGGAAGAGATTCGCGTTAGTGAATGTTGTATATGAATGGGCTAGAGGATTGTCTTTCAATGAAATCATGCAAATGAGTGTTGAAGCAGAAGGTACTATTGTGAGAGTAATCACCAGATTAGATGAAATATGCCGTGAAGTTAAAAGTGCTGCATTAATTGTTGGTGATTCTACTTTGCATTCAAAAATGTCAGAAGCACAAGAAAAGATTAAGCGGGATATTGTTTTTTGTGCATCGCTTTATCTTTAGTTCATAGATCACTTTTATATATCACAGAATATTATTTTTTCGACAATATATTATACACTATAAATACAGATAAATTCTATGAAGCTTTTTATATACAATTAACCTAAATCAGGTTCTTAGCTTTGTTAATGTTTCGGTAGCAAGAGACACCAAGCCTGTCCTTCCGTTGATAATTTTGCCATAAACTACCTTTTTCAACACATCTTCCTTATTGAATTTCACCGATAATAATCCTATCATAGTATAAAAGCTTCCTATTGAGGTGGCATCCTGAATTTTCACTTTTCTCTTCTTATTCATTTCAGACGAGTGAATCATACCACACCTCATGGTTCCTTGATAAGGAAGTATGCAATCGTAAATAAAATTACGTTTCATGAATAAAGGTATTATTTCCCTATCGTCATTAAATAGGTTCATTGTTTGCTCCAAGCTGTCAGACGGAAGCGAAAGATATTTTTCGTCAGCAAAGATGGTACTGAGTCCAAGGTGAAGATCAAATATAGCCTTTCCAATATTGCGGAGCTTTTCTGTTGTATATTCTTCACCTTCTATTAAATTTGGAAATAATTGCTCACCGGTTGAATTATTTGATATTTTATCCGTCTTGGATACATTATTTTTACCTCGTTGTTCGAAGATTAAGGGAAAATTTGAAAGACCACATAGTATGCTAAGCTTTTCTTTTAATGACAATGGAAATTCATCCCCCACGAACTGCTGAATATGTTCCGTTCTAGGAGCTATCCTAGACTCGAAATCCTTATCCACGTCTAAAACTTCTAGAATTCTCGTATTTCCCAGTCCCTTTCGATCCAAATATTCAGATTCAAATTCGGAAGCTGCTCTTCTATAGAAAGACGGCTTCAGTCCTTCATAAGGAATTTTCTTGTATGAATTTATTCTAGTATTCTCCTTGTATAAATCTCGACTCAGAATAAGCGCCGAATCAACAAAATTACGCCCAGCTTCATTACTTGTATATGACAAAAGAGCTTTACTCGCTGTTCTTATTCTGACTTGAAATCCTCTATTTGTTTTCGAGAGCATGAATTTTATATTATTCTTTGCATTTATATTGACATGTGTTATGTTGTAAAGATTCAAGGATAAAATCACAATTTACGTTACTAAAGTATAATATACAATCTATAGGGTTTACTAAGTGTATCTTATAATAGGCTAATATTGAAAATAAAAAAATAGTTGGGTAACGTGATCTATCAATATTTTTATTTCATCAGATGGGACATATTTAATAGAAGAGTAATTACGATAGGAATATATATAGAATGTCTTCTAAGTCCGGATCATCAGCTTCGAAGAAGAAAGCAGCGTCGACTCCAACTTCAGAGTCGTCAACAAAAAAAGTGAAAATACCGAAGAATTATATTGTTAGGCCATCAACCACCAATTCAGCGAAGTCATCGAATAAAGTATATATCAATGGTGAGATATTACAAGCATTGGAAATTGCAAGTGGATCAATGGTGTACATTTCAAAGGTATCTGGAGGTGAAGCAGGTATTTTGGGAACAATATATGCTGATAATGATATTATAGATAAGAACATTATTGGAGTCTCGACGAGTTTGAGGTGCTTAGGAGGACTTTTGCTTGGTGACCGAATTCAAATCGATAAATACGAAAGCCAGCCTGAGTATGCCAGTTCAATGGATATTTGGATTCAGAGCGATCTGGATGACAGTGTGAAAGTCGAAGGGAAAGTTTCGAAGGCAGTCGAGAAGTTATTCAATGAAATAGGTATAGTGTTTCCAGGCCTCAAATTAACCAATGTCAGTATACCAAAAATGATATCGATAATGATGAAGAAAACAGTAAAATTATTTGTACAATTAAGATTACTGATATACTGGGCAAGGAATCTTTGGAAGATTCACTCAATAAATTGTCTATAAATGAAGAGAGAGAAAGTGAGATTAGTAATTCTCTGACAGTCTCCACTCCATATATCTTTAACAAGGGTAAAACTCAGATAAATTCTTCTTCTATTAGAGAACCTTTGCGTTCAAAGTATCCTCAATTACCACAACCCGTGGGATACTCTCAGGTAGGAGGTCTTTCTAAACCAATTGCACTCCTCCAGTCCACTATTGAACTTCCATTGCATAACCCAACTTTATTTTCCGATTTTGGTATCTCTCCTCCTAGAGGCATATTATTACATGGTCCACCCGGAACCGGTAAGACTATGCTTTTGAGATGTGTTGCGAACGAGACAAATGCACATGTTTTGACTGTAAATGGACCATCAATTGTTTCAAAATACCTTGGAGAAACAGAAAATGCAATCAGAGATATATTTGAGGAAGCAAGAAAATTTCAACCCTCTATAGTATTTTTGGATGAAATCGATTCTTTAGCTCCTAATAGAAACTCAGACGACAGTGGTGAAACCGAATCAAGAGTTGTTGCTACTTTGTTAACCATGATGGATGGAATGGGTGATACAGGAAGAATCGTAGTGGTTGGAGCCACAAATCGTCCTAATTCTATTGATCCCGCTTTAAGGCGGCCTGGTAGATTTGACCAAGAAGTTGAAATTGGAATTCCTGATGTTGAAGCAAGAACTGATATATTGACAAAGCAGTTTGATAAAATGGACATGTCCAAATTTGACTTAACCAAAGAACAAATAACCTCCATTGCATCTAAAACTCATGGGTACGTTGGTGCTGACTTGACCGCATTATGTAGAGAGTCAGTAATGAAGGCGATTAACAGAAGCATGAAGGCTCACATTCCTCAACGTGAGATAAAGTTGGAATTCAGAGATGTGGAAGAAGCATTACCAGAAATCAGGCCATCAGCTATGCGTGAAATATTCTTGGAAATGCCAAAGGTATATTGGTCAGATATTGGTGGTCAGGAGGAATTAAAACAGAAACTCACAGAGGTGGTACAATTACCATTGGAAGCTGCAGATACTTTTAGTAAGTTAGGAGTTCTGGCGCCAAAGGGTGTTCTATTATATGGACCTCCAGGATGTTCTAAAACCCTTACTGCAAAAGCTTTAGCAACCGAATCTGGATTAAACTTTTTAGCCGTCAAAGGGCCAGAAATATTTAATAAATATGTTGGTGAATCTGAGCGTACAATAAGAGAAATATTTAGAAAGGCAAGAGCTGCTTCGCCATCAATTATATTTTTCGATGAAATAGATGCAATCTCAGGAGATAGAGAATCATCTGGTACTTCTGCTTCTCAAAATGTTTTAACTTCTTTATTAAACGAAATTGATGGGGTCGAGGAATTGAAGGGGGTTGTTATAGTAGGGGCTACAAATAGACCAACAGAGATTGATCCAGCTTTATTAAGACCTGGTAGATTAGATCGTCATATATATGTTTCCCCACCCGATTATGATGCCCGTTTACAAATTTTGACAAAGGGATGCTCCAAATTTAATTTGGATGGGAACGAAGTCAGCTTGAACACATTAGCAGATTTAACAGAAGGGTGTTCTGGTGCTGAAGTTGCACTTTTATGTCACGAAGCAGGTTTGTCAGCCGTGATGGAAGATAAGCAAGCAACTTGTGTTAAACAAAGACATTTCGATCATGCTTTGAAGGGAATATCTAAAGGTATTACCCAGGAAATGTTAGAATACTATAAAGCTTTTTCTAGTAAAAGTGGATTAAATATTTAGAATATATATTAGATTTATACATGCATAAGCTGTGTACTTAATAAATATTTATGTTTGTTTACAACCTTCTTCTAAACCCTTTTCAAGGTCTGGTGGTAAGTCCTTATCGTTAAAATCTAACCCATTACCTCCAAGTGCACCGCCTCCCATGCCACCAAATCCTGGGAAGTCACCTGCATCTCCAACAAGCTCAGTTGGAGGTTGCCCTAAATCTTGCAAAGATTCTAGTAAGCTATTTACTTTCTCTCTCTTTTCCTTATCTTCATCGTTGTAATCTGGGGCTTCGAAAATTGCTAAGATCTCTCCGGAAATTTCATATTGTTTAGTATAATTAGCATGCTCTTCTTCGGAGATTTTACCCTTTTTCTCTTTCAAATAATCAGGGAACTTTGAATGAAGATCTTTTATTGGCTCGCACAACACTTCCTTCGACGATAATTGTTCAAGCATATCGACCAATAACTTTGACATATCCAAATCGCCATCACCTCCAGCACCTCCTGGACCTCCAAGCCCAGCAAGCAATTGTGTTAACATATCTTCCGGTTTACCGCTCGACTGATCATTCTTTATTTGTTCATCAATAGTATCGCCCGATTTCTTCAATCTTTCCATCGTTTCTTTCATGACGTTATCGAAATTCTGTGGTTGTGATGCTGCTGCTGACTCTTCCTTATGATCTTCTTCAAATTGTTTAACCAATTGTTCAAATTGAACCTTAGTTTCTGGGTCTTCTATATTTAAGTCTTTAATCAAATCTTCAATTCTAGTTTTAAATTCGTCATTAAGAGGCTCATCTGCTGAAGTCTTCACCTCATCCTTTTCTTGAGCTTCTGTACCGACAGCTGATCCGGGTGGCTTATTCAAGACATCATCAGCAAAATCATCTAATAAATCATCTAAGTCGTCCAAATCGTCTTCGTCGCCAGCATTAGTTGATGTGGAGGCCGCTTGCTTAGCTTGACCAGTAGTTTGCGATTTTTGTTCTGTACTCTTCACAGTATCCTTCTGTTCGCTACTCAAAGACATCTTTGGTAAATAATCCAGTATGTTGTTGCTAAGAAGAAGTGTTAATTTAGAATTAAAATAAGACCGTCCGCTCTACTTTCATACTCGGTTCAAAGATTTACATGTGGGGGAATTCGCCTATAAAATCAAATGACCCGCTGAAAAATGGCAGATGAATCATAAAGGCTCTAATTAGCTTCCATACCGTCAATTACAATAAATATTCTTCCCTATGGAATTTTAACCTTCCAAGGTAATTATCATATGGAATCTTCGACTTTTATGATTGGAGAATACTACATATATCTTACTTTACACCTCATGTCCAAACTATGGTACATCGATAATTACGAAAAATTCAAACTGAACTACCCAAGACATCTTGTCATACGTTGAAGTCTATAATGTTCCTTGATCATGCCTTGTTCTTCTCATAGATCACGTATGTGGGTTTTGCATTCTTCTGAACCAGGTTCTATGTACAGTGATTTGATTTCTGTAGCAGGTCGTGTGCGACCGGGCAATATGAGGCCAAAGCGTAGTTTTTCATCAGTAATACAACAACAATAACTATACCTAGAATCATAGATATTGACTAAATCATCAAGATGTCGCTTTGTAAAACTCGTTTACAAGAGGAAAGAAAACAATGGAGAAAGGACCATCCGTTTGGGTTTTATGCGAAGCCTACAAAGGCGGCTGATGGGTCTTTAGACTTGACACAATGGACTGCTGGTATACCAGGTAGATCAAACACTTTGTGGCAAGGAGCTACATATCCAATCACTATAACATTTCCAGAAGAATATCCTTCAAAACCGCCTAAAATCAAGTTCCCTAGTGGGTTCTACCACCCTAACGTGTACCCAAGTGGAACGATATGCTTATCTATCTTAAACGAAGAACAAGATTGGAGACCAGCTATTACCATCAAACAGATCGTGATGGGTATCCAAGAATTATTGGATAGTCCAAATCCAGATTCGCCTGCACAAGAACCGGCTTGGAAAGCATTTAGTAAGGATATTGCTACATACGAAAAGAAAGTTAAAGAGCAGGCGAAGAGATACGCAAATGCGTCATAAAGCTTACGATAAAATAAGTCAAATACGTCACCCATTTTATAAACGGCGTAGATGATTTTGTATTCTACGATCAATATTGACATTGTAATTTTAATAATATATAAGACATATATCTGTAATCAGTCCTTACGAACTTGGACCAGAATTGTGAATAAAATAAAGATTAAATATAAGGAATATGTAGAAATGAATAAAAAAATAACATGATAAGTCTTAAGACCTTCTAGAAAATAGTCTTATCCTTCACTGTTGCATACTGTTTCTAACACATTCACTGTCTTTGATGAGATCTCTACTTTTGATAGTAGAACCGGTTGCTAGTTCGCCTAGCTGGGAAGTTCCTTTCTCTTTGTAAGTACTCACTGCTGGAATATCAGCCTTGATTCTACTAACTAAAGTTTGGTATGCTCCTGGTTCTATCTTAATTAACGTATGCAAAGGAATCGACATCCATGGGGATTCTTCTTGTGGTACATTCATGAAGTACGCATATAAACATCTTAAAACTGCCTGATGGGTAATAATTAAAATGTTTTCTTGTCTTTCTAATTCCATAATAATTGGTTCCAACCTGATTACAATATCACGGTACGATTCACCGCCTCTGTAACGATACTCATACTTGTTATCGTCTCTTGCCTTAAAATCTTCTGGAAACTTTTGCTCAATTTCCTCGTAAGTCATACCATCACACTCACCGGCATCTAATTCATCCAAAGCCTTCCACTGTAACTTCTTCTTATATGGTAAGAATGATGCCGTTTGCTGTGTTCTTTGTAAGGTAGAAGTCCAAACAGTAAGATTAGTATGTTTATTCTCTTCTCCAAAGGATTTAAGAACTAATTCGGGTAATTTCTTAGCGTAACGCCACCCTCTCTCAGAAAGATTAGCGTCACCACCGATTTGCCCAGTCAAATTAAATTCTGATTCACCATGTCTTGAAAGCCAAATGCATCTAGGCTTTATATGTAAGTTCATGACGTAATAAACAATACGACTTTCCAAATAACTTTCAATCTTATTAAGAATCACCTGGGAATTGACATTCACTAACTTAATGAACGTGAGATCACTGTCTGTCTCTCTGTCCATAGTTTCATATATTTCCTCATAATTCTTAATTCTCTGCAAAAAATCCTTGGTTGCATACTCCTCATCCTTATTCACATAATCAGTAGATGTAGTCTTAACATCAGCAATGTTCTGCAACACTAGATCCTTATCATCACACCAACTCTCCAAAAACATGGGTTCTATGTAATTTTCACGGCATAATTTCAAAATCTTGTCTCTCCTTGCTCTCGTTGAGTTGGTGGCATCCAAAATTCCAACAACCCCATTATCCTCAGTGAACCAATTCATCATGTCCTTCAACGCAGAATTTAAGGCCTCTTCTCTGTACTTCAACCCATTTTCGTTACGCGGGTCGAAAAATTCCGCCGTAGTCTTATCGCAGGAAACAAGCTTCCTTCTGTATGATCCAACATTAAAGCATTTAGATTTGATCGAGAGCCATGAAAGATATCTCACGATTTTTTGGGCAATTAATGATTTCCCCCGGGCTGGCAATCCAACCATAACCACACAGACTCTGACATTCTCAACATGTGAAATTGAATATACGGGCATCTTAATGTACCTATCTGGACTTTGATTTATCAATTAAGTTAAAATATATCCACTAATTTTTAGCAATCTCTTTAAACGTGGAGAATATCTTTAAAACCGGATTTTACTGTTGATAGCACCACTTATTTTCCAAATGTTCTTATTTTGCTTACTATTTAATCTGACTCAATATTAATCATCAGTCTTTATCTACTGTTTGATGCAATTCAATAATAATCTGTTATTAGAAAGAGAGCTTAAAGATTATCTTCAACAGTATTGACTATGAAAAATCAGTGACAAACTAAGAATGTCGTGTGATGTCGTCGACACAAAACATCACGAAATTGAGTTCTAACGGTAATTAAACACCATACAATAGTAGATATTGCAATACACTTCAAGTCTATAAAAATGCCTATGAAGAACCTTTTAAATCGGACAAAAAAGTCGGATAATAAGGAGAGAGATACTCCAGATGCAGAGGAAAGAGCAGTTTTAGATATACATCCGGTAACTTCATCAACAATGAGTACATCAACAGAGGAGTCGCAAGATTCTATTCATCAGCTACGGCCAATGTTCAGCTCTCCATTAGCCAAGCCCGAAGACGAAAGCTCGAATCCACAGAAATTTAATTTCACTCATGATACCAATTTGAATTTGAATCCGTCGATCCTGAATACGAACCTGCCACCTTCGTTAATGTCCAAAGACTCGGAAAACATGGTAAATTCTATGTATTCGGAAAGTAAGAAGACATATTCAACGAAACAGTCGTCATATTTAACACATAATAGTCAGAAAAATACAGGGGCTTCGTCTGGAATGAGAAACTTCGAATATGGACAACCATTGCAAATTTTAAATATTGCAGAAGAATCTAGAGAAACCCAGAATGTTAAAGGGTCTCTTGTAGATAAGCTCCATGAGTTGCATGGGGATCTTTTATTTTTTATGAATCAGTACAACAACTCGTCGACCAATTTGTCTACGACTGTGATCAACACAATAGATTGCTTCAAGAAATTTGTTTCCTATACTGAGAGTTTCGATTCGGAGTCTGAATCCTGGGATATAACAACCTTCAACAATGCGGATATGAGGAGGATAATGAAAATATATTTGAACTTCTATGATAATTTATTGGCAAGTGACGTGTATATAAAGTTAAAGTTGTTGCTCGTTAAGAACTTCAATGATTTTGCTGCAACGCTCAATAGTAAGAATAAACCTGTTGGTAATTCGGCACAAAATATAGTGAAGCCACAAAACTACGCTATCGGAATTAATCCTCATAAATCTTTACCCAATGAAGACTTGATAGAGAAAATTATGAAGAAAATTGCTTCTACATCAATTTCAGTAAAGGAGCAAAACGGATCTTTTATTGCACCAATAGCCAGAGGAATAAGTAAGGATTTACATATTCTTTGTTTGTATTTTGGATATCCTAATCCAACTGATCAGCACTCAAAATTATCACAAAGCTTGCATGATTTATATGATGATATACATGTGGTCGTTATGAAAAATCAGATAGAATTAGCATCCATTATGGCAGAGTCGGCAAATATTCCATTTTCTAATTATGATATATCGGAACCGCTGCTTCCTTCCACGCAAGTGGAGAATGTTGTGCGTAAATTCAAATTGCCCTTCCGTAATCCGACTGATAGTTCTTGCCCTCCAATATCTCTCTCATTATCAGTAGAGAATGCATCAAGGCTATCAGGTACTATGGGTGGTTATATTTACCCTAAAATTGACTTGAAGAAAGAACCTCACTTAGAATCCTATTCAAATTCTAAATTTGCTATTTCATGTGGACATGTTTGTCTTGACAATAAAGATGAAGATGTGAACTACCCACATGTGTCAGCGCCACTGGCGGTATTGATTTCGTTATATAAGAAAGCGCTATGGACCCAATACCAAAAGTTTTCGCAACAAGGCAATGATGCTTCCACGATGGAAGAAAGAGTTGCATACGGCTCGGTTTTGAAAAATTTAGATAAGATGTTCCCGTTGAAGAAAGTCAAAGTACCATATTCAAATAAAAGAGAAGGATATGAGATCAGAAATTTACCAGAGCATAGATTTGGTCAAATCATTTGGGGTGAAAGAACACTAATAAATCTGAAGGAAAGTGATAAAAGCAAACAAGATTCAGAGAATAAGTTGTCAGATTTGGCAATTATCAAAGTCAACAAGAACTTGAAATGTGATCAGAACTTCTTAGGAGATGATATCACTTTCAACGAGTACGACCCTGCATTGATGTTTGACAACCTTTATGTGAGGAAAGTGATTAATCTTAAGAGAGAGTCTGAAGAAATAAACATAAATGAAGTGGATTCTGTTGCATCGGTTAATTCTAATTATAGTGGATTGCCAATCTTCAAATATGGGTCGACAACAAAATTCACGAGAGGAAATTTAAACGGAATTAAATTGGTATATTGGTTGGATGGTGCGATTCACTCCTCTGAATTTGTGATAAATTCGGTGGATAGCAATACCGCTTTTGCCGCAGGCGGTGACAGTGGTTCGTGGGTCTTAACGAAATTGGAAGATTGTTCATCTGAATCAAATGCAAAGGGTCTCGGTGTAGTTGGAATGTTGCATTCGTATGACGGCGAACATAAACAATTTGGTCTATTCACACCTATGTGTGAAATTTTGGAAAGGCTCGAGACAGTTACCAATATTAAATGGGGTGTGGTTGGAGTGCCAGAAAAGGATGAGCGTATTTCGGGCCATGAATCTGATTCAAAACTGTCTGAAAATGACAATGATAGTGATAGTTCTGATTCATCAGAGGACACTGAGTATGAGAGTGGAGCAGAGGAAATGGAAGGTGCATATCCCCCAGAAATTGATTGATATTATGTATAGAACATATTAAAAAAATGAGACGATTTTTTATGAATTGATGTAGAAAGCTTTTTAATTTTTGATTATCGAAATTGAATATTCATTTAAACTGCTACCTAAAAATAAAATATATAAAGTTACAGTGGAAGGAATGATATGAGCAACAAATAATCGAAATAAGCAAGAACTATTGAAGAATTTGAAATATAATTTACCAAAATTTTATGGTTTTCTATAACCTTCGAAATAATATAATACCAACGGTATTTTTAAAATTAGAATTAGATTAAGATTGCTGCAACTGCAACTATGCCTGCTAGTGCTCCTGCTATATTCCTTGGTGCAGACCCTTCGGAGATTGAAGGAACTGAAGGAACTGAAGATGGTCCTGGGGTAGTAGTTGGTTCTTTAGTTTTAGTACATTCAGGGCATGTTTCGGTTGTGTAAGTGGTAGGCACGAGACATGAACCAGTCACAGTCAAGGTAGTGGCTTCTGGAACCGTCACGGTATGTGGAAGACATACATTACTACGGCATGTGGTAACAGTAACTGTGGTTGGATATGGACAGAAAGTTACAAAATCAGTGACTGTAATAGATCCAGTAACAGTTGTAGTAGTGTTAGGATAAAATGTTGGAGTTGGTGGTTTTATTGTAGGAACAGTGGACACGGAAAGCGTTGGAAGTGTAGCATTAAAGGTGGGTGGTACAACGGTTGAGATGGTTGGGTCATTAATGCTGATAGAAGGAACTTCACTTGTCGGATCATCGAGGGAAATAGTTCCAGAAGGAACTTCGCTAGTTGGGTCATCAAGAGTAATGGTTCCAGAAGGAACTTCACTAGTTGGATCATCAAGACTAATAGTTCCTGAAGGAACCGGGTCATCGAGTGTAATACTTCCAGGTACATCTGGTGTTCCTGGTGTAGGTTCTCCAGGTGCTATTGGATCAACTGTTGCTGCACTTGTGGCTGCAAATAAAGCGGCAATGGATAAAATGGTAGAGAATTTCATATTGGTAAATAATAAAGCGATCGGAATAATACTTTAATGATGAATGACATTTTTAGATCCCGATCTAGATGGATTTGAACCTCTTTATATACAAGGGTATGTTGCAAATTATAATTATGTATCTTGGCGGAGATAATAGACATCTCTAAAATTAGAATTATCGATAAAGCCATGTGCTAAATATAACTTTTCAACTATGTTAGCGTCCGTAAATAATTTTTCGGCTTATCATACATGACAGAACCCTTATTTACATTCTTATTTATAAAATAAATATCGGTATTATGGCTTTACCCTAGTTGCATACATACGGAGAATCTATCAACGCCCCTAAAGGGTTACTAATTAATTATTTTTTAAATATCCTTTGGGTTTTATTCTTGATCTCTAAGAGTTCAGTACCTATCAATTAACTAGAGTATATTTATTCTACATATTTTGTCTCTTCACTCGATATTAGTAGTAGATATCTAGCACAAGATGTGGCCTTGTGTAAATATAGAAATATTTAGAAACGAGGTACCAGATACTAGCGATGCTGTCTTCGCTTGTATAGTATTTGAACCATCGCCGTCAATTACATTGTCTTGTCGCTAGTTAAAGCCCGTCTGCCGAGAGTCGTAAGCTGTGAAAAGTTGTCATTTATTTTCAGGGTCCAAAATATATCTATTATTAGAAATTAATTTTTAATTCGCATGTCCATTTAGTATGGGGTCAATGCATTAAATTAGTCGCTCTTGGCGAAATCAATGCAGCATACTTACAACAACCTTCGAAATCATTAGCTGTTGATAAAGCAGCCTGTTGTGACTTGGTAATATCTGCGACAGAGTTTATATTGCATTTACAACAGTACGCAAATTAAAAGGGCTATTCACCCGCATGTATACTATAGAAACATAAATAAGATTCGATAATCATCAAAATTAATTCCTTTCGGATTGTTTATATTGAATGAATCTACCCAAATTGATCCATGTCTCTTCGGCTCTTATTTTCAAATGAGGGTGTCTATTTTTATCAATCTTCTTGTACATCAGCTTGATAGATGGCTCCAATGCTTGCAACCGTTCATTGTAGTTATTTTTGACGTAGATTTCATAGTCATATGAGTACGACATGTCTCCAAAGATCACATAAATCAAATTCAAGCACTCGATAGAGATTTCATTTGCTTTTGGTTCATCAGTTCTATTAGCTGCAAAGAAATCAGTACTCGATAGCAAGAACTGGGAAATGTGACCGGTGACTTCTGTATTATCTATGATAGGTGCCAAACTACCTAAGAAGCCTACCGAACATAAGAAGAATTCTAAAGTTGTGATATTATCTTCAGTTGGATCCTGCTTAGTTAAGTGATCGCAACGAGAGATTAAGCTTTCGATCATCGAGTTGTTTACTTTGGGCTGGATTTCACGTCCCAAGGTTTTGGTTATTCCCCAACATACGTTCAAACAGTCCTTCTGTATCAACAAATTGTCTTTTTTGGATGATATGTTAATGATTAAATCCCATAACTGTAATGCATCGGTAAACCACTCGGCTGGTATAGTCTCACTGGACAAGAATAACCAACATAAGTTGTTCAAACAAACAATTATTTTGTCTAGTAATTCAAGTGGCTCGTTGTTTTGCATTTCAAACTTTAATAATTCGATCAATGATGGATATGCCAACTTTAATATAACTTGAATCAAGTCTGAAGATAATGTCGCTGGAACCTGTGGGTTCGCTTCATTAAATGAAATGTACTCCCAAATTGAAGTAATTAAATCGATTGCAATTTCTAACGTTTGAATATCAACCTTAGCTTGAGCTGTTTCCAGAGTATCGCCCCCAATCTGTTGGTCGATATCTTTCATTTCTGTAGGTGCTCTCTTTTGAATAGGTTCCTTTGCATTATCGACAACCGAGAGATTTTTTTTCAAACTATCCAAGTTAATTGTGGTGATACATGAGATCAAGTTATTCAATATTTCTGTACCGGCAGCGTCTTTGTTATCAGTCTGGTTCAATGCCTCATATAAGTGAAATTTAATACCTTCAATGTACACTTTACCTAATATATTCTTAGACTGAGCTGGTGATGATAAATACTCAATTAGTCTATTCAAATCGAATTGAGGGTTTTCATTTAATTTTTGGATGAATTCAGTAGATTCTGACGCAAATTCGTAATTGAAATCCAACAAAGAATTGAATAACTTAACCGAAGTCTTCATTGTTGGGATGTTCCAGTTGATAAGATCAATAACCAATTTCAAAACTGGGTCTATCTTTTGGAAAACATTATCATACAAATCTTCGGATCCACTTGCGATAACTACGATTAAGGATAATATGTTTTCAGTAAAATCAAATAACAATTGTTCCTTGGATTTATCGCTTGTTTTCTTTCCCTTAGGTTTCTTCTCGTCATCTGTTTTAGCTGCTAATGGCAAAGACTTTGATTCTTCCAAAAATTTAAAAGATGTTTCAATCTTCTTTAAAGCTGCCTCAATTGCTGTCCATATATTTGATCTCCAGTAGTACTTGGTAACATCATATCCTTCTTCGATTCCGATGTTTCTCAATAAACCAAACGACTCAACTACAATTTCGTCATTGGAATCATTTAAACACTGTTCCATAATAATCAGAACCAATTTTTCTTTCAACAATAACTTTCTCATTCTCTCATCCTCACATAATACTGTGATTGCGCCCAATGCCATTGTTTTATCATTTGGAACAGATGATTTTAACTTGTTGATTAACGGTAAAATCTTTGAATTACGAGTATTTTCATCTTTAATTTCTTGCTTATCAAGATTCTTTTTACTGTTGTTGGCAATAGGATTCACTCTTGCCTTCTGGTTCTTTCTCCCTCTCTTAAGTTTACCCATATTGTATACACTGCTATAAATGAACCTTCGTAGGTCTTGGTTTACTGGTCTAAAAAAAATATTGTGATGAGCAGTCTTTAATAATCACGTGATTAGATTGATTCAGCTACGGGTTATGGGATTATCGAATAAAGCTTTATTACCTATCTATATATGAGAACTTTCCTTCGCCATTCATTGAATGTTTATTTCCGGTGTCCTTTAACTTATTTACTGTTTTCTATAGTTTCTTGCTTCTCTTTGTTAAATTCCTTAATTAATTCCTCTTTCCCGATTGTTGGGTCGTTAGGATGTAATGTTGTTCTTACCTTTTCTTTCAAATCGCTCCATGACTTTGGTTGATCTGAGGTATCACGAATGTAAACATCGTCTCTTAAATTACCATCTTTTTCTAAGCGTTCGCTATTCGTTAGTAGATGCTCTTCTGAACAGCTGAAAATATGTCCTACTTACATTATTAAAGGTTGCCAAAACTTCACACCGGTATACCAACTCAAACCAGCAACCAAACAAATTGTAAGAGCTTTACCACCAGCACTTGACATCGCTCTTATCTTCTATTTCTTCTTAATAAGTAAAGAGAGTGCTCTTATTCTACTCTACTTGAAGTCGCAATATTTGTGTTTGGATTTATATACACACCTCCCCATAACTTAGTACGTAAACCCATGTCTCTCTAACCAAGAACTAACAAACGTCTTAAATTGAATATAGATTCTATGTATCATTGGCTACACTTGTAATGATGTATGTATGTAGCTGACTTTTATTTTGCATAATAATCTGTTCAGATAGCTTTTGGCAAATATTTAAAGGTTTTTAAAAATCCTGTAAAACTTGTGTAAAACTTAATAAATTACGAAAATAACTACAAAATTCAGAATACAATCAATATATATAATGCCAATAATAACAAGTAACATATGGCACGCAAATTTTCTAAACTGAATTACAGCTAAAGTGGAAGATATATAATGAAAATATTACCAAAAATTACTACTAGTAGTTTTCTTAGTACAAGCAAGATGCATTCAGGAGTTTACGTGAAAAATGAGAAATAGTATTCTAGCCAATCGACATTATCTATTGAACTGCATGAACATTTCCTACCTGTCTAAGTCAAATTGTCTTACTTTGGTCAGAATACATAGTACTCATATAATAGCTGCGAAAATTGGTATTCCCTAAGTATCATCGGATCCGGGTAACATAAAATGTAGCCCATCTATAAAAGAACGAAATTCTTGCAAAATTTATAGGTTTCAGTTCTTTTCTTTAATCAAAAAGCTTATTAAAGCAAGGGAAAATTTGCCACGGCGAGATAATGTATATTGTCAAGTTATACTCGTTGCCATTTATTTATATAAATTTCATTTCCCGAGATAAGATTTAATCCCTATAGGAAGTTTGGAGTCCGTTGAGTCTTTTAAGTTAGGCGATGGATTCTGAATGTCGAAAAATGGGATACATAGTAGCTAATGTAGTTTTAGTGTTAAGAGTGTAGTTAAGAGATGAACGTTGTTTCAGCGGTAGATGAAAATGATTTCAACTATGGCTCAAATAGTAAGCTCAATTGGGGTAATTTTCAACAAGGCAACCTCAACATATCCGTATGAACTAAAGGATCGAAAACTTATCAAATACATGGTATCCCAATAGCTGTAGACACTTCTACATTTGAGAACTACAAAAAAGATTATAAAGCAGTTATAATATATATTAAGCCTGATCGGCCTATTTTAAGCAACCCATCAAATTAATTATACATAGAAAATAACATTTAGAATTTTAACAAAATCAAAAATTTAATCATATAAGCCTGAATGCAGATTTCCTCAATAATGTAACTTAACGGAATTTGTTGAAACCAATGTCAGAGGCTCTTTCTCTGAAACATTGACGACAGATGTTTAAATCGTATTTTCTAATTAAACCGGAGTGGGAGGAACAGACACGACATTGTCTTGAACCTTTACCGAAGTTTCTTGGGTGGGAAAACCAAACAGATTCGTGAGCCATTATGCTAAAATTAGTTAGTAATTGTTCATTTCTTCATGCACCCGAGAGTATCGTTCTATCTACGTCTTAATTTTCTTGAATTCCCTCCAAATTGTCACCATTTCAGATTCGTTCATTATAAGTTAGATCCAACATATCCTCTTCTTTGTTTCCATTCTTATCCGTAATTGTGTATTGCTTGTTCTATTGATTTCTTTGGCTAACACCCCAATAATCAGGTGGTGACATCGACTTCAGAACTTCGATATGACACATCCACAAAAACAATACATCAATCACATGGATCCAAATCAACATTCTGGCCTTTTTCTAAACCCTTGTCAAGCCCTTTCAAACCTTTCTAAAATTTTTCAAAATTTTTCATGTCCATTTCGAATCTACGATCTTCATGACTAGTCCTCAATTTAATACCCGACATATCAAACAAACTACTCTCATTCACAATTCATTGCTGTATTTGTACATACTATTTTGTAATATAGACTTTTTGGATATGTAATATTTCCTTCTAATTACTTAGTAGTAAATTTTATTACTATCAACACCTCAGAGTAACATTCTGACCATATTGCGCGTTGAGAGAGCACGACTGAAAATTTTTCTTAATATTACACAAAACAATTAACAGTCACTTTTATCACGAGCTCATTAGGTTAAAGTCCTAAGCGATATCATATGATACTATAGTCCATCGGAAAAGAATATTCAGAAGGGCATCGCTTCATCAGGTTAGAGATCAGGGTATAGATACGGTAATTGACGAAACCAAGTAGAAGATATGGCTAAAGGAGGTCATTCACATAGGTCCACATTGAAAAATGACCATAAACCTTTCAAATCAAAGCATGCCAGTAAAGGACAGTTGAAAAATCAGTACAAAGGAAAGGTGGAAAAAAGTGTTGCAGGTAGTAAGACCAATAAAGTGATGACGAAGACCGAAAGAAAGAATGCAGCCAGACAGCTTAAGGAAAATAAGATCAATGAAACTAAGGTTATACGGAAATTATTTGATGGGTCGCAAGGAGCAGAAAAGATTGTGACAGTGATTTCGTTAACGAAAGATATTTCAACGCAGGAGATAGTGTCGAGATTGGTTAATAGTGTAAAGGAAGAGAACGAGGATGAATTTACAGTTGGAATACCATCTGTTACATCAGCCAAGATCAACAGATTCAAGACCAATTTGAAATTCGTCGTACCGGATCAAACCAATTTACTTAATATATTAGATGCGGCCAAGATATCAGATTACGTTGTTTTCGGTATTTCTGCCAATGAGGAAGTGGACAAAGAATACGGTGAACAGATTTTGAGAGCTATTATTGCACAGGGTATTGCGTCTGTTGTAGGGGTTTTACCTAACGTTGTATCTGCGTATCCAAAGAAGAATTTGCAATTGGATATCAGAAGGTCGTTATTTTCATTTTTCACCCATTTCTTTCCAAACGAAGAAAAGTTATATGCATTGGAATACGACACAGAGTGTTTGAACTGTATTCGTACAATTTGCCAAAGATTCCCTAAGTCTGTCACCTGGAGAGATTCGAGACCATATTTGTTAGCTGACAAGACATCGTGGATGGCTTCCGAGAATGATGCGTCCATGGGCCACATAGTAGTTGAAGGAACAGTCCGTGGTGTTGGATTTAATGCTAATAGATTAGTGCATATTCCTGGTTTTGGTGATTTTCAGGTTGATCGTATAGAGAAGTTATCCAAATCTCGTTTTAACAGAAAGAGTGAGATGGACATCGATAACGAAGAAAATGAAGCATTTCTTCCAAATGAAAACAGGGAAACTTTAGAAGAATTAAGCCCCGAAGAAATTGATATGGAGGGTGAGAATTGGGATGACGAAAATGACTTTGGTGTTAGAATGGAAGGAAAGCATTACTTTGATGATGGAGCTAATGGATATGCTAGCAACTCTAAGTTACCTAGAGGAACTTCGGAATATCAAGGAAGATGGTTATTGGATGATGTTTTAGAGGACGCGTCTGATTTAGAGAGTGGGGATG
The DNA here is from genome assembly GCF_001447935.2 of Debaryomyces fabryi. NCBI lineage: Eukaryota > Fungi > Ascomycota > Pichiomycetes > Serinales > Debaryomycetaceae > Debaryomyces > Debaryomyces fabryi. The sequence goes on from NW_015385455.1 coordinate 40,990, forward strand.
AAGACATCGATGTTGATGAACAAATTAATGACGATGAAATGCAAATGGAGGATGCTCAGTCAGAATATGCTCCTACTGAAGCTGGTGATAATCAATCAGAAATGTTTGTAGACTTATCGCCAGAGGAAGAAGAGAGACAACTTCAAGAGTTTAGGGAGTCTGTAAAGGAAGATCTTGAATTCCCTGATGAAATTGAGATGGATCCATCAGAATCAGCTAGAGAAAAGTTAGCGGCATACAGAGGTATAAAATCATTAGCCAATTGTGATTGGAATTACGACGAAGAAGACGTTGAAGCCCCAAGCATATGGAAGAGGTTATTAAGAATTTCTAATTTTAAGGCCACAAGAAATAAGGTTTGCAAAGATGCAATCAAGGATGTTCAACTTAATATTGGTAACAAGGCCAGAATATTTATTAAAGCACCTTCTTATGTTATCGAAAAAGTCAATTGTGAACAGCAACCATTTGTCATTTACGGATTATTGGAACATGAACATAAGTTGGCAGTGGTTAATTTTTCATTCGAGGCATGGGAAGATTATGAAGATCCAATTCCTAACAAAGATACCTTGATTGTTCAGTATGGACCAAGAAGACAAGTCATTCAACCATTATTCAATCAAGCATCCAATAATGCTAATAATGTTCACAAGTCTGAAAAGTTCGCTCATCAAGGTAACCTTTCTATTGCTACATGTATTGCACCAGTTTTATTTAGCAATGCACCAGTCATATTTTTCAGAGCAGCCGCTGATGGTTCTCTTGAATTAGTTGGTCAAGGTACTTTCCTTAACTGTGACCATACAAGAGTTGTTGCCGAAAGAGCAGTTCTTACAGGTCATCCAGTCAAAATCCATAAAAAGGTTGTTACTATCCGTTACATGTTTTTCAACCCTGAAGATATTAACTGGTTCAAAGCTATTCCATTATTTACAAAAATGGGTAGAAGTGGTTTTATCAAAGAAAGTTTAGGTACTCATGGTTACTTTAAAGCTACGTTTGATGGTAAATTGAACGCACAAGATACCATAGCTATGAGCATGTATAAAAGAGTCTGGCCTGAGATTTCTGCTGGGTGGACTGATTAAATATTTGTAGATTGTCAGATAAAATCTTATAAATAGCTGTATAATACTAATGAAATGTTCTAAAGTAATTAATTACTAATATGGAATATGACGAATTTCTTTCGTGCGACTTCTTAACTTAGCGAGCTTATCAACTTAATTTGATGCCTCTTTCTATTAGAAAAGAAAGAATTATTATAAACTACTTGAATCATGAGTTCTTTTATGCCCCAAGGGTCTAACCCTCTAACATCTTCATTTACATGTAATACATGCGGTATCAGATTTGTTACGGCAGATCTTCAAAGACAGCATATGAAGACTGACTGGCACAGGTACAACTTGAAGAGAAGAGTTGCGCAATTGCCATCAATATCATCAGAGATGTTTGCAGAGAAGGTGCTTTCACAACAGAACCAATCTGACGAAGAGAATGACGAGGATGAATACGGTTTCCATATAAATCATCGGAAATCAAGTAAGGGTTCGAGACAACTTACTAAGAAGTTTTTGAAAAAGCAAGCGAAATTCGATGAGCTAAGAAAAGCAAGAGAAGAGAACGAAGGATCTCATGTTAGAGCATTAAGTCCAGTATCCATTTCTTCCGAATTTTCCCAATTTTCTCTTGGAGATTCGGAACATTTGTCTGTTAATAATGATACTGATACGGGATCCGAACTCAACTTTACAGATACTTCAGAATTCACTGATTTGGATATCACAGCCGATGATGAAGACTATACCGACTCCGATATGGAATCAGATGAAGAGTTAGACGTTATTCCAATAACACATTGCTTCTTCTGTGGAGCTAATAACAAAGAAGTCGAAGCCAATGTCAAACATATGTTTAACAGCCATGGTTTGTACATACCCGAGAGGTCCTTCTTGGTAGACTTAGAAGGGTTACTTACATTTTTGAGTGAAATTTTTACAGTGGACCTTGAATGTTTAGTATGTGGGTTTCTAGGAAAAAATTTAGAGAGTGTTAGGCAGCATCTTCGGAGCAAGGGCCATTGCAGAATACCTTATGAATCTAAGGAAGAGAAAGCTATTATAGCAGAATTCTACGATTTCAATGTGGACGAAGGCAATACCAAATCCAAGACCAACAAAAAGGTCACATTCACAGAATCAAGCGATGCAGATGAGGGGGTGTTAGTAGATGTCGTTCCTTCGTCTCCTGAACTCGAAGATTCACAAGCCAGTATCAACAACAATTACTCCGTGGTGCATGTTGACAGATCAGGCGTTGAATTAACCTTGCCAACTGGCTCGAGAATCGGTCACAGGTCTATGGCAAGATACTATCGCCAAAACATCGCATTGCCAAGAGATTTAGCTGAATCTGAGAAGACAGTTGCTGTTGTAGACAGAAGGTTTGCTCCTGGATTATCATATCACGACATCTCTAAACAAGAGAAGGAAACTAGAAGACTTGCCCAACAATCAAAGAATGATTACATTAGAAAGAGCAAGCCTCATAGAATGAACTTCCAACCTCACTTCAGAGATGAAATCTTACAATGATTTCTTACAATGATTTCTTCTTCTAGGGATTTCTATCTTACAAAGATATCCATTCATTCATGCCGTAATGTCTCATTTTTTTGATATTTTTTTTTTACAAAGTTGGGTATAATATTTAATCACGTACTAGTATATCTATATACATAAATGATACTCATATATGCTGTAATTTTTATGTAGGAGTCTATTATCTTGAAAATAGTTATTATCAAAACTGTTATATAATCATGCATCGATGGAACATCTAAGGCTCATTCAAAAATGATCACAAAATTAAAATAGAAGCTTATCGAACTTCGAATAGATTCTGTATGTATTTACGCTATATGGGCTCAAAAATTACCTTGTAGAATATGCTATAGATTAAAAAACTATCTTAGAAATTATATAAGTGATATACAAACAAAAGCTAAACGGTGTTTCTAAAGCAAAATTTTTTTAGACTACCGAACATTAATCAACTTCAAAGTTTAAAGGTAGTGAGAACTTATAGTAAGAAAAGAATAATAGTAGGAAAAAAGTGATCGAAGCGAATACATAGACAATTATTAGTCAGATATGGTCTTAGAAACGCATTTGTATGACATTTTATTGGTGTCACCAGATGCTAGTACAGAAGAGATATCACGGAGCTACAGAAAAGTTGCCCTTAAATGTCATCCAGATAAAACGAATCATGATCCCGAATTGACGGAGCAGTTCAAAGAAGTGACTAGAGCATACGAAATACTAAAGGACGAAAAAGCAAGGGATGTTTATAACCATTACGGAGAGGCAGGCCTTAATGGAACGTGTGAGTCTAAGACGGGCACCAGCGGAGTGAAAAAGTACAACAACTCGTACAATGTGCGTACGGCTACTGACATATTCTCGAACGTTTTTAATGATATAAATTCGATGTTCAATCGGGATCCATTTGGCAGTAGCTTTGAAGCATTCCTGCAGTTTCCAATGAATATGAATATGAATATGGGCATGAACATGAATATGAACTCGAACATGAATTTCAGTATGGGGTCTTGCCAAGGTGATTTCAAGAAAAGTGTGCAGCCTGCTCCTAATGAAAACAAGAACAAAATGGTTAGAGGCCACGATATACACCACACATGTAAAGTTGGACTTGAAAACCTTAACGGAGGAAAAATCGTAAAGTTCCAACTCCCCAAGAATAGTCGATGCTCTACGTGCATTGGGTTGGGTGGCATTAACCCTAAATCATGTCGTGTTTGTCAAGGTAATGGACAGGTTTTCGTTACACTTTACAATCAGTTTTCTCAATTCCAGGAATTACGCCAGTGTGAACCATGTAATGGAACTGGTATATATATAACACCAAAAGATAGATGTTTTGAATGTGATAATGGTTATGTCAAGGAGAAGAAAATCATAAAAGTTAATATATTACCTGGATTTAAAAATGGAGATAAAATTATCTTACAAGGAGAAGGGGATGAAGGTAGAAATATTATTCCTGGAGATGTTGTGATACATCTAGAAGAGACGCCTCATCCATATTTAGTAAGAAGATCTAACGATCTTTACATGGACTATGATATTGACTTGAGGACTGCATTATTAGGCGGTTCCATAATATTGAACGATTTTTTGAAGAAAGGTCAAGATTTAAAGATAAATATAAACGTTCATGGAAATGAAGATTTGAATCGAAGTGCTGGCGACAATATTCAAGAAGGTGAGATAGTAGGTACAATTAACTCGGGAATCCCAAAAATTGTTAAGAATTCGGGGATGCCAATAAATGATTTGAATATGAAAGGAGTTTTTTACCAAAGCACGGAGGATATAAATGAGACATGTGATATGTTTGATTTAAAGAAATATGCAAGAGGTGATCTTTTCATCCGATTCAATGTTATAATACCATCAGTTTCCGATTTCAAAGATGACAAATCATTTTTTACACTTGCAAACATTCTTCCTAGCACTATTCCTCAAGTTTCTAAAACAGTACCGGAGAAAACACTTGAAACTCATCTATCAAATATTCCAAATTTCAGTGACGATACTAACTCAAATCAAAATGCCACCATAAACCCAGCATACTCCTCGGGATCATCCGAGGATAGTTTAGACGATAAGCAAAGTCATAAAAAGCTTAAAAAATCGAATTATGATAATTACACTGTTGATGAAATTTCGAATTCAGAGTACGATTATGATGATATCAATATTGAAGATGATAATGTTGATGGAAATGAAAGCGAAGAAGAACAATTCTATGCAAGTGAATGGAGTAAAGAAAAGAAGAATCGTGGCAAGAAGAGGAAGAAGGACGATAGCTTCATGGATGGTTCTAATAGTATGCATGATTCTGGTATTCAATGCTAAATCAATGATTACGACTTCATACGAGCATGATATTATCTTACGATTATGAAGGATAATATTTTAATTTATTTATATACATAGAAATTAACGAAACTTTTAGATCATATTTATGCAACTAGTCTTGTAAAAATGAAATAATATCGCCCCTTAAAAATCAATATTATTCCTCAGGAATGCTGCTTGAAGAGGCTGTTCAACTAATTTCTATATAGATAACTCTCCTATTTTATATCATTTTATTTCCAGTATGATAACTTGTTAAATTCGTACACTATTTATCAGTATAGCCATTATTACTTACTTGAGTGCATTCACTACCCCAAGTAAATACATTCCTGCAGTTTTCTACGTCAATACTGTTCTTCCCAGTTCCTAGTGATATGTAACCTTCCCAGTCACCGCTATGACTTAAGTCCATACACCATGTACCGCAAAGATGACCATGTCCTTGAATCCATTCCTCTATTGCACCAGCTATTTTTTCTTGCTGAGCAGTAGGGTCACAATCACTGCCCCTGATGTTGTTGTTCTCAATAGATATTCTGAGAATATATCCAGATCCGTTATGTCGTACAAGCTGGTCTTTAGTACCGCAGACGGGGCCCATATGCTTGAATGATTCAACATGACTGCTAGCCCACTCAATGAAACCAGTGACTAGGTTTAGAAAAACACCGGCAGCCCTTTTTGTATATGTTTGTGTACCATAAACATATACGTTTCGTTGTTTGTTAAAGTGCTCTGTGCTATCAGATACACTTGATAGCGGACTATCATCAAAAGTAGTGCAGCCAGATATGCCACCACTAATGGCCGAATGTTTTGGATAGACTATATATTCTGGGACTTCCTCACTATTACTCAGGTAATCTTGGTATAACGTGATAATACCGCTGCAATTGTATAATCGGGTATCAGTACCTGCCATGTAGTCAATAACCGAACATGTCGTATACCCTTCTCGGTCTTCTAATGGCACGTAAGCATATGTAACTGTAATAATAACAATTAGATGTACTAAACTTAATAGCATATATAGGGTTGCATAGTATCACTATGAATGTTCTGTCAAATTCTTACCTTAAACAAACTTGAATAAATAGATTCTTCATCTTATAGTATTTAATGGACTTATTTATATACACACTTCGATAAATTCTACGCGGGATCAAATATAACTACGTAGATTTAGATAGTTAAAATCATATTAAATACATCAAGTGATAAGCCAATTGCAAAATGGAAGATGGAAATGTGTTGGATTCATCAATTATAAAGGATTTATCTAATAATATATACGAGAAGCGTAAAGCTACCTCATTTCAAATTGAAAGTTTAACTAAATCTGCTCTAGCAAGAAATGATAGTCAAATTATATTTAAGATAATTGCAGAGTTAACAGAATTAACTAATGATGGTACAAATTCAGCAAAGATGGGTGCTATAACTGCATTAGGTAGTGTTTCGGTAGCTCTTGGGTCTTTTGCGATAGCATACTTTTTGGAGGAAATTATTAAACCTATATTTGCTACATTCCGAGACACAGACGCTCGTGTTAGGTACTACGCCTGTGAATCCCTATATAACATAGCAAAAATTGCAAGGGGAGAGATTTTGCTATATTTCAATGAAGTTTTTGATATTTTATGTATCTTGGTGACGGATACTGAATCATCTGTCAAGAATGCTGCAGATATTTTAGACAGATTAATTAAAGATATTGTAAGTGCAAAGTCAACGAATTACGTTTCCATTTTACATCAGGACAATACAATAGAACTGGGACAATCAAATGATATTTCCTCGCATATTGTTGATCCTACAGGGGTTGCTATACAAGTTAACCAGGTTCAAGATACACATAAAGCCTTTTCTTTACCAAAGTTTATTCCTACCTTATTGGAAAGGATGTATACTATCGATCCATTTGCAAAGAAGTTCTTGATAAGCTGGCTAGAATTATTTGATGATATTCCGGCATTAGAATTAATTACATTTCTTCCTAATTTTTTAGAACCGTTAATTAAATTCTTGATGAATACAGCTCCTTCAGACGTTAGAATTGAGACTCAGAATATTTTGAATGTATTTTTGAAAGAAATTAAGACTATAAACAAAGTAAAAATAGAAGCCAAGAGACAATCTTTGGAGAAAGAAATCGCCAAAAAGAAAGCCAATAAGCTGAAGTTTCTTAAGAATAAACAGGACCATACGGCTGATTCCGTTGAAGCTGACGATAAGAATGGTACAGAGTCATCTGGTACTCAGAAAGAAGTCGCTCAGGAGGATACTCAAGATGAGGGAAAGGATGAAGTAGATATTACTGATGAATCTTCTATCCAGTCAAATAGTACTACTATAATTAGGCAACGCATAGATGATGAGGAATCTGAACATCTACAAGAGCTGAGTGTGCTATCAGATTTGTCTGATGGCCAATTTCTAAGCGGCCAAGATATCTTTATTGATTATTCGAAAATCATAGACATCTTATTATCATTTTTGAGATTTCCAATGTCGAAAAGTAATAATAAAAATGATTACAAAATAAACGATATAAGCAATGAAAATCATGAAATTTATTTGGAAGTTCAATTCACAGTACTCAAATGGCTACAAGAAATTTTATTGATTTCTCCCACAAGTTTTGCTAAATTTTTACCTGATTGCGTTTCAATAAATATGAAAAATATTTCTATAGCAGATGATAATAGTGATTCTGATTTAAGAAACCAATTTTTAAAGTTTAACTTATCTTTACAGAATTTCTTAGTAAATTTAAATGAGACAGGGTCGAAGGATGAAGTGAGAAAGAAAACAAATAGAAAAGATGATAAGAAGGAGGAGAAGAGGAAACTGGAATCTAAAGAGATTACTGATTATAAGAAGATAAAGGATGAAAACACAGATGTGGAGGAGTTTGATTCTGAAGACGAAATTATTGATGAAAATGTCATTAATGGTTTAAACAAGGATGTCTATGACGAATTCTTTGAGGTTTACTTAGGTCTTACTTTAAAATCTATTATGACAGAATGCTTAACATGCGTGAATGAGTTATCCAGAATTACACTGTTAGACTGGTTAATTTTCTTGTACTCGTTAAATCCTTCGAGTTTCTTTAATCCTTCATTTGAAGGTAGCGACGATAAGGATGACAAAATTTTTGACATGTCTGCATTATTGCACTCATCCATAGATGCAAGCAATGAAGTAGTTTTGAAAGTGTTACAACTATTATCCAAGATATCGGCAACTGACCAAGAATTTTTCAAGAATTTTATAGTTGAATTAATGCATTTCTTTGAGGATGAGGTCCAAGAATCTACAAATTCTGACAAGCAAAACCAGATACACGGCTCAACAGCATCACCATTGACGAGATCAAAAATTGAATTTATTATTCGTAAACTATGCGTAACATTAACGTCTGAAAAAATATTCAAGACGTTATCTGAAGTGATTGTGTCACACGAAGAACAAAACTTAGATTTTTTGAATATGATGATTGTAATGTTGAATAATATCCTTTTAACCACCCAAGAATTGGCTGGGTTCCGTAAAAAATTGAAAAATATTGACGTATACAAGGTTGATGATTGGCTGCTTTTTGCCACTTTATTCCAAAGTTGGTGCCATAATGCTCCGAGTGCATTGTCATTATGTCTTTTAACTTCAAATTACGAGTTGGCGTACTTAATTATCAAAAGCTTTTCAGAACTGGAAGTCAGTTTCCAACTTTTGACTCAACTTGATATTTTGGTCCAATTATTAGAGTCTCCTATTTTCCTCAAGTTAAGATTACAGTTACTCGAACCAGAAAAACACCCATACTTATACAAGACTCTCTATGGATTACTCATGATTCTTCCCCAGTCATCTACATTCACAACATTGAAAAAACGTATATCACTAGTTTCAGGCGTCAATTCTTTGAATACCCCATCAGGATCGTCAGGCCCGATCACCACTCCAGTAGCGACCCCCGGAGCCACTACTGCCAACACTTCCGTGGGAAATCAACTTTCCATCAAACGTAAACGCATCCACGAAATGCTAGACAAATTTACAAAAGTACAAGAAAGCCACGAAGAGTTTGTGATGAACAAGAAGTTGAGTGAAACTACTTTGACACTAAATACTGAAAAGTCAACTAACAAGCCCTACTCCAAATCAAATGACCCTGACTCTTACCCATCGAATACTGATAGGGTTTTAAGCCATGACTCCACTACTTCCGATAAAAAGGACTACTTTTCCCACTCCCATTCCTTACAAGCAAGCTCTGGTCCTAAAAACCCTAAGAGGTCGTCCAGTAGAAGGTTTGGTCTTCATAGGTTTTAGTATGAAGGCCTTATAAACACTGATCACATGATTTGTTTTGCAGGTTCTTGCTATTGAATTTTTTTTTTACGTTTTAACAAACAACAAATAAATTTTACAACTTAGATAAGTACTGTTTATAATCTGTAAATCAACATTTAGATCAAGATGTCAACACAGGATCTCAAATCAAGCATATTGCAAGAAGCAACTAGAGCGCAAAATGTTCATCATGCAGCTGAAGCATTAAGGATTGCCACCCAATCTAGTCATCAACAAATGCATAACCAACATCATGTTCAACAACTGCAAATAGAGAAAGAACAAGGGAATAACGGGCATGATTTTAGTGAATATGATTTGAAATCTCGGGATTCTAAGTACAAAAGATGGTCACCAAAAATGGATCAGTTTTTAATAAAATTATTGTCGGATGTGGTGCACAGCTACCCAAAAGGTGCGGAAGCAGAAATGACAAAGAAGGCCTGGGCATATGTTACAGGACAATTAAGAGCAGCTAATCCTGAGACGGTATATTCTACGTACACCAAGTATTCGTGTCAGCAACATTTGTTTAATGTGAACCATCATAGATTTAAAATCTGGTATATTTTGATGCTTCATCTGAAGAATAATCAAACTACTGATGGATACAGTTATAGATGGAATCCAGATGGTGGCAGATTTCAGATCATTGATAATACCAATGGGGGAATTATACAAGATGAGCGTCAGATCAAGTCTTTGCTTTATAGTGATAGCTTATCGCTTCCATCATTGAGTTCGTTTAATAAGGGGAATTTGATAGTTAATGATTTTTTCTTGACTGATCATCTAGGCTATATGTCTACATACCACAATGAGGTCTTACCGTTATTAATAAGGTTGGATAGCAGGTATGCAGATGGGTTGGGCGATCTTTATCACGAGATTCCAAAATTTGACTACAGAGGCGCAAACGATGAGTACTTCAAACCATTAGTTCCTGCGAAGTCCATAAAGTTAGGTACAAGTGATGCATCGAAAACGAAAAAGAGAACACATTCCGATTCTAATCATACTCATGACCCTCAAGGTGATGTGCCACTTTTCACCAATAGCTTATCATCAATGCAGCATGATCCAGACGTAGGTGATGAGGATACAGTTGACCCAGCATTAAAAAGATCTAGAAATATTAATACACCTAACAATAATTCAAATACAACGACAACAGAGTTTGAAAACGCATTGGCGACAGCTGCTATTGCTGCTATTAATACCCCTTCAGTAACCAATGGTCGTGATATACAGCCAATATATATTAAGGACCGTAAATGGTTTAATAGGTTAGTATCTTTGAACGAATCTGGCCTTATAACTCCTAATGAAGTGTTGGTGGTTTGTGAAGGAGTCAGAGATGGTAAAATACCTTTGTTTATGTTAAATATTTTAGATCAAAGTTACTATCCTACAAGAAATGCGGAAGATATTACTCCCGATGAAACACCAGATGAAGAAGCTGCAAAGAAGATTAGAGAGTTCATGTTGCCCATGACATTCAATTCCTAATTAATTATGTATATTAATGTACATTATATATAATAAATGATACCATGTTTTATTTGATTTATATTACAGGAGTGTTTAACCTTGAACCTGTATTTGAACTTATCGATTTCAAAGCAACTGTTGATATGTTAGCGTCAATTGAATTTAGGTTATGTGCAATGATAGCTTCTTGAAGAGATGCCTTTTTATTAGATGAAGAATTAGAGCTTGAATCACTTAATGAGCCAATAATTGAAATAGAGGCTCTCATTGATTTAATATCAGCGACAGGACTTTCACTTCTTATTGGAAGTGTTGAGTTAGCAGATCTTAAACCAACAGAATCGTTTGATGCTTCAATTGATTGAATTAAGTTGTGATGTGGTTGCACTGGAACACTCAAACTTTCATCTTGTGGTGAATAACGCAAGTTCTGTGCCATTTCATCATACCCAATAGCGTACGAAGAAAGTTCACTAGATAAGTCTTCTAACTCCTGCAAAATTGAAGTATTTGTACTTGTTAGTGATTTGCGCTTTGTCTTCAAGCTAGGTGAATTGTCGGAGGAATCTAAAAAGATCTCTGACTTTGGTTCGTCCTGACTAATCACAGCGTGTCGTTTATAATCACCTCTAGAATGTATTGTTTGATTCGTATTTATTGAGGGTAATCTTGTCTGACTTGGGTTTTGCTCGGTATTAAGTTGCTTTCTAAATGTAGCCATGTACAACAGATCCGGTGACTCCACATAAGCCATTGGTGTGAATTTTCCATTATTTACGAAAGAATTTGTTTGGGGCGTAGAATATACTGAAGAACTGGAACAATTCTTTTTTTGGATTGTCTTATGCAAGGGTAAGAAATTAGGTGAATCCAGTATTTCGGAAACGAGACAATCCAATTCAATTCTTGACGAGTAACTTATTTGTGGAGATGGTAATACACCTGAATATAATGATGCATTTTGCTGTAGTAATTCATCTGTATCAATTGATTCGTCATTAGATGATGAGTTTGTATGCGACTTAGATAACTTTGGTAAGTTCTGATTATCAAAACGTTCGTTATCAAATGATGATCCCGAACTTGAGCCTGAAGTTGTATCATTTTTACTGGATGTTTCATTACTTGATTTCTTATTATAATAGCCGTTATGTTTTAATCTATAGTCAATTTTTGCTGCCACTGTTCTTCTCAACAATACCTCGAATAACAACTTTCTATTAATATGCATCAGTTCTGAAGCATTTATCATACCTAGGTTGACCTCTTCTGGAAATAATTGGTAGAAGGTAGGAACTGAGTTTAATTTATTTGAGAAAACACTAGTCCTGTATTTGTTATAAGCTTGAGAACTAAAGTCTTGAGTTGTAAATTTTTGGTCAAGATCTGGTGCGTTCCTCACACCGTTTTTTGTAAAGGTATCTTTGAGAGGCAGTGAAATAATCATCTTGGAAGCTTGTGTTTTGGGGTTGATTACAAATGAATTATTTCTGGTAATCTGATAATATGCGCTTGAAGTTACTAATTTAGGATCAGGAAGAAATAACCTTTTGTATTTGAAGTGGTTTATTTTTTGGGGTAGCATTTCCGCTAATAAATCAGCAGCATTCGATTTATCAAAAAACTTTTGAAATTCTTGAGAATTGGAGAATTTAGGCGACCTATTCAATGGTACATACCTTGGCTTTTGTTTCAAAGATTTTTCCCTCTTAACTGGAAACAAGAAGGCCAATTTTGACTTTTGTTTGGGTTTCTCAGGACTTGAGCCTTGTTCATTTTTTCTTACCATTTTATTCCTTGACTTTATCCTGTTTCTATTTCTCAATGTTGCCGATCTTGAGATCATTGATCCACTTCTGTTAACACTGTCAGTCGAATCAAGAATCGTGACAATGTTACTATGCGTTGTTTCATGTGTACCTCTGTTCCCATTCATTGCATTGTTATGCTCCATTTCAAGATACCGAAATGATTGACTCAAGGGAGTACTATAATGACTCGGAGAATGTACCTTATGTGGCTCATATAGCACATCAAACGGGTTGGATCGTTTAGCATCTTCAGAACTACTGTTTTGGTGCCTTGTTTTCTCAAATTCCATCAAACTATCCTCATTTCCAAAATATTCTCTTGCTCCAACCTCCAATGATAGATTCTCAGTCATCCCCACTAAGATTATTCAATATGTAAAATAACTAGGGTCAACGTAATCCTTTTAGCATTAATGTATTAGACTAGTAAATGATTCACCTTCTAACTTCCAATAGACTTCTGAAGAAAAACTTGGTTACACAAATAATATAATAAGATGTATATTCTAATAAAATTACAACATTGATTTAATTTTGTCTCATTGATTGGGATTATAGCCGATGATCTGTTGGTTCCCTTCTGCAAAAGGTGGCTGGCTGCTTTATTCTTAAAATAGACATATGAGCCGCACGCAATAACAGGAGCTATGAACTTAATTTCACGACATAAGTGGTATGTCGTATATAACATCCTTACACCAGCATTCCACACCCCCTGTATCCCCCAACATGGCCGCGTATTGATTTTGATGAAATGTCGCACTAATAACGTCTTTGTAACCCTTCGTCAAATTAATGTCGTGTATTATTACCCGGCATTTTGTCGTCAGCCAAATTTTGTCGCTTGTTTACACTCAGACCGCTATCAATACATTAGGATTGTAACGTACACTACTATTTATGATCCACCCAAACCACAACATAAAGTCGTTACAACAAATCGGCAATTTACAAAGGCGAATAATTAAATTACCTCCTAGGTAGCAATTAATATAATTAGATAGTCTCAATTGAATTACAATGGATAAGCTTAAGGAAGTAAGTATAATGATGACCAGAGAGAAATCTTGTACGTGTTCTTTTCGATGGACAAAATGTGATGTAGAATAAGTGATACGTCACATATTGGGCATCTTCAATAAGGCATTAAAATGGCGGAGGGAGTAGTATTTCTATGGAGGTTTTTTGAAGATGTTAGGATTAGAATGAAATGGGTGTTTTGGAATAATTAGAAAGAGAACACGTACAATTTAGATAGATTCGGGAGGAGTAAGGAATAGTACTAACAGAGTAGAAAATCAATAACTTGAAATTGGACGCTGAAAAATGGCAAGAAAAGTCTGATGAGTATTCCGATCGTGTTAAGGAATTGGAACAAGAAAACTTGGATAAGGACAATCAAATCCAATCACTCACCAGAAAGAATCAAGTCTTGGAAGAACAGGTTGAGAAGTTAGAAACCGACTTAGCTGAGATCAAGCAAACCGCAGATGAATCGCACTCATTGAAGACATCGAATGAAAACTATACTAAGAAGCATCAAGTTTTGGAAGAAGAATTGGAAGAAGCTGACAAAAATTTGAAGGAAACCACTGAAAAATTAAGAGAAACTGACATTAAGGCAGAGCAATTAGAAAGAAAGGTTGCTTCTTTAGAAAGTGAAAAGGAAGAATGGGAAAACAAATTCGAAAAATTGACTGAAGAATATAATGCTGCTAAGGCCGAATTAGAAGAAATTAGTCAACAATTAGAAGCTATCTAATGATATTCCTAATTTATAGTTTTATATCAATACCTGAATAAATGATTAATTGAGTGATTAATATGATCCATGAATAATTAAATAGAAATGTAAAAATGTTTCATCGAACAATCAACAAGGGATTGAGGTACCACATTATATGAAAACTACTCCTTACACTAAATATTTCGAAATACCAAAGAAAAAAAATAATAAAATTTAATACATAAGGACGAAGGGGAAATTACTCAAGAGTTTCTGTATCTGTTTACATTATATATATATATATATTAGAAACTGAATTGTTCATCTTGGCTGTGAATATTTTCGCTTAACCTCGGCAATTTATAGATAAAAAAAATATATTATCCATCTCAAAAGAATACGAGTTAAGTAATAGCAGGCCCTTTATTAATGGCTTTAATGGAATCTATCCGAAAACGTTTCAGCCATCGGCTTGAATCCCATCAAATTGATGAAGACTATACTACTCCTGCAAGATCAAGCAGTAGTGGCCGTAATTCTGTACAAGCAACTAATGTTTCAAATGCTATTAACTTAAATGCAGATAATGTTGACAGATCTACATCTTTTGTGTATAATGTGGTAGACCCTTACGACCCTACCGAAATGGTACCATCATACGAGACATCACAGCTATTGTATGAGCAGCAACAAAGGGTACCTGAGAGAAATTCTTCAATTCCAAACTCATCAAATATATCTCGAAATATTTCAAGAACCAATTCATATGCGACGATTACGCCGTTAGCACAGAACCAAGGGTCTAATGGGAATCAACCAGGAAACAATGGTTCACATAAGAATAATACAAAAAATTCGTTGAAAATGCTAGGTTTAAAATTTTTGAATGCAAGACAGCACTTCATGTTGGCTTGTTGTCGAGACATATCATTAATACCATGTTTGATAGGGTTGATGCAATCATGGAACAGAGTTTTTCTAAGTTCGGGTTCAATGAATGATTTCATTGATGATAATCTAAGCCTAGTCGCTCAAGAGACAGGCAATGACACGCTATACCTTTCCATGACAAGCGCTAGGCTTTCAGAGCATTTCTTAACTGGAATATGGTGTATTGTTGCAGGATATTTGTCGTTTTCTGTGTTGGACGGGTTGATGATCAGATGGATCGTTACTTACCTGACCTTGGCGGCCATTGTTAGAATGTTGTCCATGTCAACAATTATGATAACCATTGAGCAATATCTTCTTTCTACATTCACTGCTGACGGATACAAATATGGCTTACACATTTGGATATTAATAAGCTGTTGTTTAACTCTACTCTATATTGGTCAAAATTTTGTTACACTGAATCTAGACTTGAAGGGTAATACTAGAGCAAGATTTTTCGATTTTTATAATATCGCTGTCTTTGCTGTAGTGCCAGTTGGATTGGCAAGTTTCATTACTATGATAGGATTATTAAGGTCATTGCTTATATTAAGACTTGATATCGACCAAAGGGGACTACCATGATTGTGTATTACCATCTATATTACCAACTACATTCGGTAAATTTTTCACAGATTTTTTAATGCCTGAGCTGGGTCTCCTAATTTACTTCTAACTAATATTGAATATTTATTAAGTGCCAATTAACACTTGGTTGAATTTATAGACTAATACAAGAATCAATTACAATCGGTTTTGCGTAATTTTTTTTTCTGTAATTTTTCGAATATTAAGTTTATGAGATTTTTCAAACTTATATACTACTAACATCGATAAGTCTGATAGATAAAGCTATTAATACTGACAAAAAATGGGTGTCCACATCTTCGGTAAATCTATTAAGCATAATGCTTTGGTGAAAGTATGTATTATTCATTAAAATTCTTGTATCTCCCAGTATAATGAGGTCATCAATATTCGAGATTTATTTTAAACTACACAACTTTAATCTACAGAATACTAACCACACATATAGATAGGATTAGCAAAGAAAATATTCGGTGTTGGCTATAATACTGCTGAAAGAATTTGTGCTAAGGTTGGGATTTATCCAAAAATGAGAATGAACCAATTAACAGAACCTCAAATCATGGCAATAAATAAGGAATTATCTGACTTGACAATTGAAGGTCACTTAAAACAAAAGATACTTGATGACATTAAATTGAAAAGATCTATCGGCTCTATCGCTGGTTCTAGACATGCGGCCGGTTTACCAGTTCGTGGTCAAAGAACTAGAAACAACTCGCAAACCGCTAATAGATTAAACAGACTTGAAAGACATGTATAATCAAGTCTTAACGTCTCTCATAAACCTAGGGATAGAATACAGCAGTGGCTTATCAACTTTCCGAAGTCCTTGCATCTATTCGCTATTCGTGTACATATATTATCGCTATATTAATTAGTTAATAAACCTAGTTTGATTAGATCCTTATATTTAGATGGCTTCATAGGTTTTGGAAACTGTAGCATGTTAAATGAATAAATAAATGCTGTACTAGCAAATAAAAAACAAATTGGACGAGTCAGGAGTCGAACCAGAGACCTTTCACGTGCGAAGCGAACGCGCTACCAACTACGCCACACGCCCAAATTTACCCGTTTGAAGAAAAAATTAATTGATAGACTCAATAACGTATTGACAAACATATGATTAAAAAAATGAGCGGTACGGGAATCGAACCCATGTCACCTGCTTGGAAGGCAAATATGTTAACCACTACACCAACCGCCCGATTTATATGTAAGATATAAAATTGTGATTACATGAGATGTATACCAGGAATTTCATATCAAACTTAACAAGAATTGGTAAGTTACCTTGCCAATAGCTCGAAGGACAAGGATAAAGACAAGTAGGGAACTTGAATAAGTAATTGAAACATTACTATTAATACTTTTTTTTTTGAAATTGTTTTTTGAAAGACCTGTAAGGATAAAACTGAGGAAAGCGCATATCGCAAAGTTCAGTTAGTTTCTAAACCAAATATACACAACAAGTATACCTTTTTAATACATCAGTATACAAGTGAATTTATTAAATTATATAGAATGCCTCGTTTGGAAGATTGGGAAATTAAGAAGTACTGGGAAATATTTCAAGGTTTGAATCCAGTTGATAATAAGATCACTGGGGATAAAGCTTCAACTGTTCTTAAGAATTCAAGATTGAAGGATGATCAATTATCCCAAATTTGGGATCTTTCAGATATAGACTCAGATGGAAAATTAGACTTCGAAGAGTTTTGTATTACAATGAGATTGATTTTTGACTTGGTGAATGGTAATCAGCAATCTCTTCCAAGTGAATTACCAAGTTGGTTAGTACCTGCTTCTAAGGCCCATTTAATCCAAGCTAATCGGGCTGTAACTACTGGAAGTAACAATTACCACACCAACAATAATACCGTAACGGATGATTATGATGAGGATGAAACTTTATCAGACGATTTTGATTGGTATATTTCTCCTACTGATAAGTCGATTTACGAAACTATTTATAACTCAAATAGTGATTCATACGGAAGGGTTAAATTTGATTCTTTAACAGGATTGTATCAAACCCTTGCAAAGGTACCTAGATCTGATATCTCATCGGCGTGGAACTTGGTCAACCCAAAATCATTTGAGGCTATAGATAAAGACCAGGTTTTGGTTTTCTTACATATTTTGAATCAGCGGGAGAATGGAAAAAGAATTCCAAGGTATGTACCAGCATCATTAAGGGCTACTTTCTCTAAGGATACTCCATCATACGACTTGAATCAAGCTCCTTCAAGACCAATTTCCCTGGCACCGTTAAATAGTAAGAATTCATTCGCAAACAGCTATTTGAATAAGATTGGACAAGCTAATAACGCAACTAATGAGAAAGGAACTGATTTTTCAGCTACAGAAGGAACTGATTGGGAAGAGGTCAGATTGAGAAAAGAATTGGCTAATTTAGAGGATTTATTATCAAAAGCATCACAAAAGGATAGTACCTCAAATAAGAGTGACGACAGCGAACTGGCTATGATTAAATATGAATATGAACAATTGTTAAAATATAAAACGACTGTGTTGTCAGAGCTTGCAGGTAGTTCCAACCGCAACAACTCAAAAGATTTAAGTGATGCCAAAAATGACATTGAACTTATTGAGAACCAAGTTACAATCTTGCAAGAATTCTTGAACGAGAGGCAAAACGAACTCAATAAGACTAACGAGGAAATCAGAGCGTTGAAAACTTAAATAATTGTATAATGTATTAAATAAATTAGAATACAAAAAGTAGGAGAATAGGATATGTAAGGTTATACAACCTTACAAAGAGTAAAAATAAAAATGATGTATATTAGGTTATGCAGAAAGATTATTTTTTATCATCGTCATCTTTGGTAGGTTCTGGTTCTGGAGTAGGTAACTTAAATGATTCTGGAGTGAAATCTTTACCTTCACCAACCTGTTCCCAAACAGAAGAACCAACAGCAAAATTTCTAAAGGCTTGAGTCAATTCTAATGGTTCGTAAACAACTCTCTTCTTTTCTTCATCATATCTGACTTCGGTATAACCAGTAGTTGGGAAATCTTTTCTTAATGGGTGTCCTTCAAAACCGTAATCTGTCATAATTCTTCTCAAATCTGGATGACCCTCGAAAAAGATACCGAACAAATCATAAGTTTCTCTTTCAAACCAGTTGGCACCTTCGAACAATGGAACAACAGAAGGAACAGGACTGACCTCACTAGCGTATGTCTTGACCCTGATTCTAGAGTTGTGACGAACAGACAACATGTTGTATACGACATCAAATCTATTGGTTCTTGATGGGTAGTCCGCAGCTGTTACATCCATTACGGCTTTAAACTGTGCAGCAGTATGGTTCTTTAAAAATGACATTGTTGGTCTCAAGGCCGATGGTGCAACATAAATCACAAGCTCGTCTTTCCACACTGAGAATTGTTGAATAAACTTTGGTAAACATCCCATGATGTACTTACCGAATTTATGTAACTCTTCCGATTGTTCTTTATAATGTTCGGCTGGGTTAACTAATGGAACATTTGGAACACCTGGATCCTTCCTTGGTAATTTATTTAAATCTACTAATTCTTCATTTTCATTTTGTCTGATTAAGGTGCTGGAAAGTAACCTGCTACTGTTCAACGAAACGGTTCTTAAGTTAGTTTGACCAATTTTTCTCAAAACTGATCTAGTGGAAATCATTTTACCGCTATAATGTTTGATATGTCTAGATATATTATCCTTGAAAAATGTATTTAGATGCAAATGCTTCCATATACATATTATATTACATCTGAAAAATAGTTGTATTACAATTGGACAGACAATTTTTTGTGATTTACACACGACCGTTGATCAGCGGTCGTGCGAATTGTTGATTGTTCTATACATAGAGCTCGTAAATACGAATAGTCATAATAACTATATAGGTTCCGTTTGCTGTAAAAGATATACCATTCACAGACCCATATGTACCACTAAGCTTGGTCAGTCAGTATTGAAAATTAAAAAAGAATTATCATTAAAAAGGGGATTAGGGTAATAGCACAAGAGACGACGTCGGGATCAATTAGACTAAAAGTATATTATCGTGTATGAACTCAAGACCCAGACTTGAAGCTTAAGATTAATGAGTACGGCAGCGCCTGCAAAGACTACGAAGCGTAAAAGAAGACGGTATAGCTGTGGCCCTTGTAAAACTCTTAAAATTAAATGCAACTTGCAGACGCCATGTCAGGCATGTAAAAAAGTTGGAAGGGAAGATAAATGCTATGAAGATCCACCCAAACCACCGTCGAAAGAAGAAATAAATATAAGTAATAGAAGAAAGAAATTAGCCAATCGAAAGAAGGAGTTGGCGGCTCTATCTGAAGAGGATGAGCCGCTGTCTGACGCAAATATCAAGGGAGAAAAGCTGGAGGATAATCCTGGTAACATACAGGGCAAGAAACGACATTCGGGAGCAAGTTACACTGGTAGCACATCTATTACACCGGTTCCAAATAGCCTAAATGTTATGCCGTCAAGCTCTTCCAATTTTGAAGAAAGCATGGCCCAAAATGCAAATAGTGCGATATTACCTCAAGCAGTGCTTCACCTGATAGACAACACAAGAAATGTAAGTCTAGACAGCAGTTATTTATCGAGCAATTCTTTTCGTGACCTGTTTGCTTCTGTGTCTTCAACGTCATCATCAGATAAGCAAATAAGTACGTCTTCTGTATCTAGAAGCGGCTCTCTAGCCTCCTCATTGTTTAGCCATAGACTAAGTAGTGGAGGGTTAGAAAATATAAGATTGGACCCTGATGTTAATAATTACGAATATCACAATTTAAATACGAACCATAAATTGAACGAGATGTATTCAATGGGGCCACAAGCAACGGATCAACCGTTAAACACACACAACTTTTATCTTTCCCAGCCAAACATGACAATGATATCTCCCAGTATAAATGAATCCGGGTTTCATCCAAATGCGACTCCGATTGAACTACAGGATATACAGAACAAACAAATTATGTTCACATTTAATAATAAAGATTTGAATATCTTCAAAAGTTTCTTACCTGCATTTCCAATATTGGAAGAATTGTTACATCAGTACAAATTGTCGAGTAGTCATACATACTATAATGTTTTGAATATTGAACAGATTTTCGACGTATTTAAGGACTTTTTCAATATTATATCGAGCTTATCTTCAACTGATATTATCAAAATTGATAAGCATAGTTTGAAATGCATAAGTCACTTTTATAACATTATGGCAATTAGTTATTTGCTCTCTGGATGGGAAAGCGAAGTGATTGTAAATTTGGATAAGCAAACAGTTATACAGGGGTGGATAAATATTTCTAGTATGATACGGCGTATCATATTAGACATTACTAAAGTTTCTGATATTCTTTTCTCAATTGAGTGGTATTTAACTATAAGAGACTTCTTCAAATATAATAATTTGGTTTTGGATGATTATTCATCATTCAGCAGTGTTATAGAACTCTTGAAGCTGAATGCTTGGATTTTGGAAACAATTAAGAAAGACCCAAAAAAATTATCATCTCAGAAGGATAAAGATGTTTTTCGAGTTGTGATGTATTGGACTTACCTAAGGTTAGTAGACTTAGAAGTACCGTATATTATGTCAAAGGGAACTTTTATTGATTCCCCTGAATTTGAAAACTCGATTGTTCCAGATAAACAAACATTTAATTATTTATTCAAAGACTTGACAAATATAGCGGACCCTATGTCAAATATTTCATTTCAAATAATGAGACTTTATTTTAACAGAACGCAATACACGGCTTCGGCCAAGCTGTTTCTTAAATCATATCTTGAGTTTTTTTGCGATCTTTCATCGTTAACTGTAAATGATATAGATGAATTTAAGAGAAGAATTTCAGCAAAAACCTTCGAACAGACTGAATCCGACTTAAGAACACTTGTGATGGTCCAATTTTGCCAGCACGCAGCAATAAGATGGATATCTTTTATGAATATTGAATTTTCTCATTATTTCCCTTCCTTAAGATTCGCATCGTATCTAACGACCGTTCTTAATTTGTTTAATCAATTCAGTCGGTTGGACAGCGCAATAAAACATCAAACCCAGAACCGTGTGTGCCTAGTTGACAAATTACTTCAGACCTACAGTTATAACTGCTTCGCCGTATTTGTGAGGTCTCTTGTTTTCCAGGGTATATTTGTAATCACCTTGAAAAACTTCAATCACTTAACAGATACCATACTTAATTTCCGAGAAATATTTGGTATTGCGAAATCTAGGTTCCAAGATACTTTTACCTTATTTTGGAATAGTGAGGTTCATTCTAGATTATATCTGAATCTACGATTTTTCCAAAATTCATTTGACTTATGTCTTCAAATGATAGACATATCTGAGAACGATTTGAAATTTGATCTGCTCGACGATTTTAATTCCTACTTGATGTCTGATCTCCCCCTATATGAAGATTTAACTCTAAACTATTTTGCATCTCGGGATAATTTGAGGCTGTATTTAGAGATCTTGTGGCGCTCACTTACACACATAAAATCTAGCAACCTATCAACAGAACTAATTATATCCGAACTGTTAAATTTGAATATGGATCTACTAAATAGTAAGTTACATGATCTTACAGGGCTTATGGTAACTTCCGAAATTGTTGATGACTTCACTAAACTAGTGATAGAACCAAACACACACGAAGGAAGTATCGCTCATACATAGTCTTGTCTGCTCTTACATCTATTTTTAATTTATTATATACTACACCCTGAATTACAAAGGGGTTTTTAATGCATAAATGATTCTTTTTATCAGCCTCCTAGAATAATAAATTTTAAAATTTCTGTTCTCCACCTAATTCATTTACTACGTCATTGCAATATTGTTAGTAGTTATTAAAATATTCATTACCGACATGTACCGACAGGTACCGACCCCAAGAGAGCCAAGGAAATCTACTGGTCATTAAATGACACATTTAATCTTTACTGGTGCGAAGTGTAGAGATTTGTAAAACCTGACCTGGTGGTTACATACCCTTTCCTCTTACGATTATTCAGCAAATTTTATCTGCTAAGAATTTCACCATTATACGGAAAATCAGAGCGGCGGCAGTGCAAGAAAATATTTATAGCGCAGAAAACGAGGTATCCTGATTTTCTTGGGACTTGGTCCTTCATATATACATCTGATTCTATATTATTTCATATTTTACACTATACAAGTTTAGACTTAGTATTATTATAATCAATTGCTAGAAGAATGAAGGTTGCTACTTTTCTAGGACCCATTGCATTAGCTGCAATTGCAGTTGGAGAAAATCCGAACGTATTCAAAATAGATTTCAATGTTTTAAGAGGAAATAGTAAAAGAGACTTATCACTCATAGATGAAA
This sequence comes from Debaryomyces fabryi, assembly GCF_001447935.2. Lineage (NCBI taxonomy): Eukaryota > Fungi > Ascomycota > Pichiomycetes > Serinales > Debaryomycetaceae > Debaryomyces > Debaryomyces fabryi. Next base: position 64,248 of record NW_015385455.1, read on the forward strand.
GGCCGTATGTTGTTAAAAGAGACGGATCTGCGGAAATGGAAATTCAAAATGAAAGGACATTTTATTTGGCTAACTTGAAAGTAGGATCAAACGAAGATGAAGTGGGGGTTTTGGTGGATACTGGGTCTTCTGATTTATGGATGATGTCTCATGATCTAACTTGTGAAGCTGTTTCTTCGTCATCATCAAAGAGAGATGTGATTGTGGACAGTAAATTACCAACGACCGATAATGATAATAAAGGTGGGAAGGATAAAGTGGTGGATAATAAAGACCAAGCGCACGCAAAACAAGTATCGAAGTCGAGTGAAGATGTAGCTACTAAATCTTCGGATGGGAATGATAAGGCATTGTGGGATTTTGGTGACACTACTACCACTATTACTACAAGTCCGGAAAGTCCAGGATCAGGGGGCGGAGGAAGCGGAAGCAGTGGTTCGAGTAAGAGTGCTGACGGCTCAACTACTAACACTTGTACTTCATATGGTTCTTTCAAAACTGAAGGTTCGGATACATTCAATCGTAACTCATCAGCCCCTGCATTTTCTATTAGTTATGCTGATGGAACAGATGCATACGGTATTTGGGGGACTGACGATGTTCGTTTCGGCGATATCACGGTAAAAGATTTATCATTTGCCATTGCAAATGAGACCAGTTCTAACGTTGGTGTTTTAGGTATAGGTTTATCCGGATTGGAAACTACTTATTCTAGCCAATATGGCGGTAATTATCAATACGAGAATTTACCATTGAAATTGAAGAGCCAGGGTACTATTGAGAAAGCGGCATATTCGGTTTATTTGGGTGAGAAGGCTGCCAAGGCTGGATCTATCTTGTTTGGTGCAGTTGATTCGGCTAAATACACCGGCGACTTGCAAACTGTGCAGATTGTGAATACTATGAAGAGCTATGGTTATTCTGAAGCTATTAAGCTAGAAATTATTGTCAATGGCCTCACTTTCAATGACTCCGGCTCCGAAATCGATATCACATCTAACGAGCATACTGCAGTGTTAGACACTGGTTCCACATATTCATACTTCCCAACTTCTCTTTTGCGATCCGTTGGCGAAACATTAAATGGACAATATTCGTCCTCCTTGGGAGCGTATATGATAGATTGTATTGGTGATGACGATGATTCGTATTATTTCACTATTGATTTCAGTGGTGCCAAAATCCAAGTCCCATTGTCTGACCTAGTCACTGAATACTCTACAGACCAATGTTTTTTGAGTATCTTGCCGCAAACAGGAGCAGATTACATTTTATTTGGTGACAATGTTTTAAGAAGTGCTTATCTTGTTTACGACTTAGAAGACTTCGAAATTTCCTTAGCTCAAGTGAAATATACTTCGGACGAGAGTATCTCATCCATCTCATCTTCTGTCCCAAATGCTAAAAATGCCCCAGGTTATTCTTCTACTGCGATTTCCACCGCTTCAGATGATTCGAATTCGGTAACGACTTCTAGCTTTGGTTCTAAAAAATCCGATGCTTCAGTAAATAATTTATCAACTGTTAAATGGTACAGTTTGATTTTAGGCTTTGGCCTTTTAGTAGGTGCATTTATATAAATAGTTCTTTTAGTTAGAAATATTTTATGTGTAGACATAATTAATAAATCATGCGCCATAACTACTAGCAATCTCGGTAACACAAAAGATCATTAAATTTGGTTAGAAATAACGATTTGTAATACTAACAAATTCCACGATTTAAGGAATACAGTATATCTATTTATAGATAGATACTGATATTATTATAGTTTTAGTAGAGGAGTTTTTGAGAACCAGAGAGAAAGAGAAGAGGTCTTGGAAAAGGAATAAAATTAATCGAACACAAGAGCACTAAAATGGATAATAGGTGAGTATTTATTAGTTAAAATTATATTAGACGCAAGGAACTAACATTTTTGCATTGCAGTGATAGTAATGGATCTAGAAACAATAGAGAACAGATCACAGAAGATGGTGAGGAACATGGTGCTATGAATGTAAATGCAAGAAGCGAAACGAACCTCAATCCTGGAGATAACGGCGGAAATGATAATCTGGCGGAACCTAATGCCAGTAGTAATGCACAAGGATCTGATACCTCTAATGAAAGTGATAATGATAATAGAAATGAAATGAACATATTTGATAGATTTATGGATACTATATTAGGTGCTAATCGAAATAGGGCTCAACCTCCGATGGCTATTCCAATAATAAGTGGCGCCGGAGATAACGGCTCTACCATGGCGTCAGCTAATACAGATACATCAAATACTGCTGAAGAAGTAGGCTCCGGAACAGATTCGTCTAATCCTAATACATTGAGCACAAGTGCTGATGCAAATGGTGGAGCCATTATTATAACAGTTAATTATGTGTTCTCTGATGAAAATAATCCACAGAATCCAAACAGATCTGGCTCATTGGTAATGACTTTGCCAAACAATTCATCTAACAGAGACCCTAGAATAATTCAAGAATTTATCAGGTTGGCTACACAGATGGCTTATTCCACGATTGTTAACTTAAACAAAGAAAAGGGTATTACTATCGATAAGTTTAATTCTTTCGATATTAAAACATTAGAAGAACTCTCGGATACCTCGAAAGAATGTTCTATTTGTTTCGAAGATTATGTAGCATTTTCCAACGGTAGTGATAAAAAGAGAAGCATTGTTGAAGATTCTAAATCTCATGAAGACACATTCGTAAAGAAACGAAAATTGAACACTGATGATTCTGGATCTACAAATAATACATTGTCTGCATTGCCTACATCATCAGATTCCACAGGGGCTTCATCGGCTAGTGAGAATACGTCGAGACCAAAATATTTATCTGAATTCACTGGATCATTTGAACATCTTCCTGTTCAAATGCCTTGTGGTCATATATTTGGTAAATCTTGTTTGTTCGAGTGGTTGAAAAATCATAGCTCTTGCCCGTTATGCCGAGATTCAGTCAGCGAATCAAATACAAATGAAGCTTCATCTACTGAAGCCAATGGCAATGTGCAAAATAATCCTAATATTACGATGATGCATGGGGTCCATAGACCTCTGTTGTCAGATATTTTCAATTCATTTGCTAGAGATAGAGACAGCAACACACCTGTTAGAAGAATTTTAAGGTCAGGAAACGGATTAGGTGAGAATAATTCTCCACATACCCATATACATACTCAATCTTTCTCTCCGCAAAGGTTAGATTCGCAAGACAATGTTCAAGAGGGTGAATCAAGGCAGAATGGAGTTTTTTCGCATCTTTTGAATTACCTCAGGAGAACCCAACTGAATGAAAATTCAGAACCGCTATTCCCAACCGGAGTTTCTAGCAGGAGAACTACGACAGGTGTTGAAACAAGACTGACTGATAGAATTGATTCTGAAGACAATGTTTTAGAGTTTATGAATTTGAGAAGCCTTGTTGACGATAATAGAAATAATGATGATGTAACTAATGTCGCAGAAGATAATAGTAACGCCGACAGCCAGAATGATAGCTCAGATGGCAGCAATACCAATAACAATACTAGTAATAATGACGCTCTGAATCAGTAAGCATAAATGCATGTAATTTCTGATGATTCTATATATGTATATATATTTGTAATTATTAAATTTTGCATTCGCTCTAAACATTTGGATTCCAGATATAATGTATCTTTTTTATTTTGATATTAAGAAAAGAATTTAGCATACTTTGCTTTTTCATTTTGCTTTTTCGCTTCTATTAACAGTTCACATTTATTTAACTGTGTTTCAATTGCTGGGTCTTCAGGAACTAAAAGTTTAGCGTTCTTGAATTCTGTTAGAGCTTCGTCATATTTTTTAAGTTCTATCAAAGCACATCCATGTCTGTAATGTCCTTTGGCCTTTTCTTGTGTCGTGAGATTATTCATGTCTAACAAATAGCTTGAGTAATCGGCAGCTTTCATAAAATTTTTCAAGCCTAAACATACCATGGACAAGTTTAAATACAACTTTTTCTTTATATCTAAATATTTTTTATACCAGTCTGGTTCTTGATCTTCGTCTGGTATATATTCCATTACGTACCTTAAGCATTTTCTGTACTTCAAAAATGCTTCTTGTTTCATTCCCTTTTTGAATAAGAGTGTTCCACTTTCTTTGATTTTTGTAGATGCATTATATACCAGTTCTGATGATTCCTTATCAATGTATTCATCGTCATCTGGATACTCTTCGTAGATATCGCCTCCTATTTGATCATAGCATGCATTATAAACTGGAATATCCATGTCTTCTGTCCAATCTCCACAATCTTCAATAAAAACTATATTTTCCTTCTTTGGAATATTTTGACTATCAGTATCAACCCTTTCCATCTCTCGAACAACTGATTTCCCATGAATCACTTTACCAAATACAGTATGCTTACCATTCAAATGAGGTTGAGGAAACGTTGTTATGAAAAATTGTGATTTATTTGCATTTGCAGTACCATCATTTGCCATACAAAGTTTAAATGGGCTATCCAAAGGTTCAGATAGATTTTCGTCTTCGAACGTATCATTATTGTAGATTGAAACACCACCTTTACCAATGTTCAGATTAGGATAATCTTTAATTGAAGTACCATTTTCAATATCTCCCGCTTGAACGACAAAGTTTTTAATAATTCGATGAAAATAATTACCCTTGAAAGTTAAAGGACTTCCCTCTTGGGATTTTTGTGAACCATTGCATAACTTGATGAAATTCTCAGAAGCTTTAGGTGCCAAATCTTCAAACAATTCCACCACTATCCTACCGGTCTTGGTGCCTCCGATTGAGATATCAATATATGAACAAGGCCTAATGAGTTCTAGCTTCATGACAAATTGTTAGTTTCGAAGAAAAATCGAAGATCATCAATATTTTTTTCTGTTGCACTGAAGAGTGAGCCTAACGCTTTTATAAATTTCAAGAATAGTAAAATACATCTTCTAAGATTATTGCAAGATGTTAAAACAAAGGATCATAAAAGCACCAAGATGTTTTATATCTAAGTGTTCGTTTTCTACTGGGAATAGTAACTACGATTTAAAATTGCATAGTGCAAGAGAAGATATCAATTCTCTCTTAGAAGTTCACGATAGGTCATCCTATATCTTAGCACAATACATACCAGAGCCAGCTCGGGATGCATTTCTCGCTATACGTGCTTTCAACCTTGAAATTAATAAAATCAGTGATGGTGGCAATAATCCGAATTCGGTTTCTTCAAAAGCGTCTAATCAACTATCAGGTTCCATGGGTATATCAACATCAGATATAAAGTTCAAATTCTGGAGTGATTTATTATCAAGAGTCTTTACTGATCCAATGTCTGATAAAAACCTTGGTGAACCAATTGCCATATTGATTAGAGACTCGTTAAGAAATGACCTTAATTTGGACTTATCATATTTCCATCAATTTTTGCAAACAAGAAAACATTTCTTACAGACAAAAAGTTTCCAGACAGTAAATGACATTTGTTCATATGGAGAAGGAACTTATTCCCAATTAAACTATTTAACACAAGGTTTACTTTTGTCCCCATCTATTTCTCCCTCTGCAATTAGTTTGTTGGAGCACTCCACGTCGCTACAATCAAAGGTTAGCGATATATCTGCGCATATTGGGCAAGCTACTGCTATAGGTTCCATGATATTGGGCTTGAAATATTATGCATCAACCCGGAACCAAGTGACTTTGCCAATCGATCTCATGACGAAGTTTGATTTGTCGCAAGAATCTGTTCTTAGGCTCACTCAAGGACACCTAAAAAATGAAAATGATATAAGAGATGTACGTGAGAAGCTAAAGAATATTACCTATGAAACGGCTGTCACGGCAAATGATCATATATTATCGGCCAGAAACAAATTGGATAAGTCAAGAGAAGAGATTTTGTCGATTGTTAAATCTCATCCAAACGATAAAATTCTACAAAAACATCAAAAACGTTGGAGAAAGAGCATTCCTGACGTTGTATTTACCCCTTTCATGGTAGCTATTCCTACAACCTTGTACTTGCAGAAGTTGGAGAAATATGACTTCGATATTTTCCATCCTAAATTGCAACAACAAGAATGGAGATTAGCCTGGACCTCTTTCCGTAATTATTACCAAAGAAGAATCTAAATATAGTATCAATCCGTGTATATAGCCATAAATTCAATATATGTGTATTACCTGTACTTCATGGTGATGCTTGCACATTATTTTATAACCCATTGTCAGAGTAATATCATATTCATTACATTTATTACATCAGAAGATCGATCATCAATGAGTTCTACGTTGTTTTAAGCACATTTAGAACCATATGCATACCTAGTAGATCGTATATCCCTTAAGCCATTAAATCAGAAGGGTCTTCTGGTTTCGTGTATGAACCACTCTTTCGTTTTCGCGTCAAGAAAAGCACTTGTTGACATGGTATCAAATCGTTCAATATAGTTAAGACAAATCAAGTAGTTGATCTTTTAGACACATTAACTATTACATAGAAATATTATAGAGAGGAAAGTGATTCTTGGAATAGAAGTAATTAAATTCTTTAAAGTCTAGTAGAATAAACATTTTCACTATGGTACATGAATTTTCCAAGTCGCCTACACCTTGTATCCCACTCGGATATAAGCAATCAGGCATACTGTTACATGCTTCGACATCTACTACCTCCATTGTTGCCATTGATCCCATTACCTTGATGATAAATGATTGTATGACTATATCTTCAGCTATGAGAAAAATGACTAGATGGTCTCAAAGTGGAGTTGCCGCCATCTTGGGCGCAGGCGATATTTTTGGTGATAACGATTCCTTAACTAATTTGGGGCTAAGCACAAATATGGCGAATAACAATGGTACCAGATCTTCAGGAATGAATGACAACCCACTTTTATCCAGCTTTTTGCAATTGAGATCGATGTTAACAGACGCAAAAGATTTATATGAAATAGATAGCTTGACCTTATTACAACCGTTTTTGTTGGTAATCAAGTCTTCATCCACCTCGGGCCATATTACATCGTTGGCATTGAACTCGATTTCTAAATTCATAAACTATGAGATTATTTCGTTCAAATCTAAAAATTTGCAAAGTTCGTTAATTCAAATTATTTCTGCATTAACCCATTGCCGTTTTGAGGCAGCGGATCAGAGCTCAGATGACGCGGTATTACTTAAGGTTTTAAGGTTATTAGAAGATATTCTCGAAAGTCCTTTATCTAAGCTTTTACCAAACGAAGTAATTTCAGAAGTTGTCCAAACCTGTTTATCTCTTGCTTGCAATAAGAAAAGAAGTGAGGTTTTGAGAAAGGCTGCGGAAATGGCTATGATTCTGATAACCTCCCATATATTCCGTCAATTGAAGGATATTGAGCCAGAAACAGTGGGGATAGATGATTTACAAACAAACTTTTCTAAAACTCAGTTACCAGAGGACTTAATAGGTGGTACTGAAACTAACAATTCGGTTAACTTGAGAGATGAAGAACTTGCCAATAACAATATACAAGATAAAACGGAAGAAGATAAAGAAAATACTATTGAAGAAGATGATCGACTTGTTGAGAGTCCGAATAAAATATCGAACTTCGATGATACTAAAAGAGCTTTGGATACTGAGGAACCATTCGGTATTATTTGCATCAATGAATTTCTAGGAATATTAATTTCAATGATATCTCCATCAAACCAATATCAACATATGGAGAGTACAAGGGTATTTGCTTTATCATTGATAAATACTGCAATTGAAGTTTCAGGTCATGATATCCCAAAACATCTATCATTGATGAGTTTGGTATCAGACCCCGTATCAAAACATGTTGTACAAATAATGACTACTACTGATTCACCGGCATTATTACAAGCATCATTGCAACTATTCTCTACAATTGCAATTGTTTTAGGGAGACAATTGAAATCACAAATAGAATTAACTCTCTTATTGTTATTTAATTCTATATCTCCAGATTCTGTTGAAAAGAATGATACTATTAATGGTAATGAAACTTCCGTGGCTACACGAATTTCCAGCTCAAAAGAGATGCTCATCGAATCATTGTCCTTGTTGTGGACTAGGTCTCCAGTTTTTTTCACCCATCTTTTTATTGATTATGATTGTAACTTTGATAGAACAGACTTGTCTAGAAAATTTTTAGAATTTTTATGCAAGCTATCTTTGCCGGAGTCCGCAGTTCTAACGACTGACAATGTTCCTCCTATATGTTTAGAAGGAATATTGACTTTCATTGGTGGAATAAATGACAGAATCAAAAGCTTGCCGATAGATAAGGAGTTGAATGATTTACAATTACACTCTTTAATCTTAGATAAGTATAAAAAGACCTCATTCATCAGTTGCACTGATATTTTAAATAAGAAGCCAAAAGCGGGAATTAAAGCTCTAGCAGAAAAAGGATTTATCAAGGATGAAAGTGATGCTGATGAATTGGCCCACTTTTTCTTTTCAAAATCTGGAAGATTGAATAAAAAAGTATTAGGTGAATATTTAGCTAAACCTTCCAATATTGAGCTTTTGAGAAAATTTATCGATATGTTTGAATTTACTGGCTTGAGAGTAGACGAAGCATTGAGGGTTTTATTGAAGAGTTTCAGACTTCCAGGGGAATCACAACAGATTGAGAGGGTAGTGGAACTTTTTGCCGAAAGATATGTACATTGTCAAGAAAGTGTTGTAAATGACCCTGAAGAAGAAGCCGTGAAACCGGATCGCGACGCTGTATTTGTTTTATCCTATTCAGTAATCATGTTGAATACTGATTTGCATAACCCTAAAGTTAGACATCAAATGGACCTTGATGCTTATAAACGTAACTTGCGAGGTGTATATAATGGAAAAGATTTCCCAAGCTGGTACCTTTCTAAGATTTATCATTCGATAAAAGAAAGAGAAATAATCATGCCTGAGGAACACCATGGTACAGATAAGTGGTTTGATGACGCTTGGCATAATTTGATTTCATCAGAAGCAATCAATACAGATAAGCACGAGACTTTAGAATTTAATAATGATCAATTGTGTCAGTTTGATAAGGTGTTGTTTGAAGGATCTGTTGATCAAATTATTGACACCTTAATCAGTGTATTCAAAGAAGCATCTGACGACCAAATTATTACAAGGTTAATGTCATCTGTTGATAAATGTGCTAATATTTGTTTGTACTATAATTTATCATCTTCAATTGATAAATTGATTGGTTTATTGGCAGAATTAACAACCTTAACTAGTGCAATTCATCATGCTCCGAGCGCAGATGATAATGTACGCGAAGAAATCCCTATTACTCAGATTAAAGTTGAAAAGAAAGATGAAGCAATTACAGTCAGTGAAATGGCAGTGTGGTTTGGAAGGGATTTCAAGGCCCAAATATCAACAGTTGTTTTGTTTAGATTGATCAAAAAGACTGACTTTAAAGTAACTGAATCTTGGAATAAGATTATTAAAATCATTTTAACATTATTTGAGAACTGCTTAATCAATCCAAACTTTTTCACCGAATTTCAGAAGAAAATTAAGTTAAATCCATTAGCAAAGGTTAAGCCTCGTTATATCATTAATAGGACAAAGCCTTTGAAGGATTCGGGTATTTTTTCAACATTTTCTTCATTTTTGAAAGGTTACTCAGACGAACCGCCAGAACCTACTGATCAAGAAGTTGAATCCACACTTTCAACTATTGACTGTGTTAAATCTTTAAATATTCCAAGCATCTTTGAAAATATTTCAAAGGGTTCGAAAGATAACTTGAAGCTTTTCATAGAATTATTGTTAGATTCCGTCCCTACGTTTAGAGAAGAAACAAAGAGGTATTTTGAAATTGAGAACTTGTTTTTATTTGAAATTGTGGTATGCTTTTGCTTACTACTTGATGATAAGTCAATCATTAATTCTACCCTCGACAAGATGAAGAATTTTGGAGGCCTGAAAGATTTATCAAGAAAAGGTAATTTGAGAGTCTGTGCATACAAGCTATTGTTAATTAGACATAGTGATGGATTGCATGAATCTACTTTATCTGAATGCATAAAAGAGTTAAGTGAATTCGACAAAGAGCTAATTAGTAAATATGGAGCACAGTTGGCTCAACCATTAATTTCATTGGTAGACGATGAATCATGGTTTTGTAAGAAATTAGTGAATAATGAAGAATACTGGAAAGCTTTAAGGGTACTTGGGTCTATTCCAATATACTCTTCGGATATTCTTAAACTTGTTGATGGTATAATCACAAATTCACCAAAGGAAGTTTCGCCATCAAATTACATGCCACTTCTTGGTCTCTTAGATGAGATATCTTCTCTTGGTGCAGCTGGATCCCAATGGGAGCAAGAAATCGAACAATTAAATGTTTCTGGACAGAAATCAGATGATGACAATTCGTATTACAGAGATCTCGTTGAAATTTCAAAGAAGTCTATATCGTTAACAGCAGAATTAAATTCAATCGCTAAAAGACCTGAGTTCAAGCAGAAAGACCTTTCGTATTCTTTAATTCAAGCTTTGGCTCATCAATGTTTCAATCCGTGTCGAGAGGTTCGTACGTTTGCAATCAATGCTTTACAGCTGACTGTTTTGTCCTCCGAAATTAACGATGAATTTACTCCATCTGGTATATTTGAGTATGGCTTATTCCCATTATTATCAGAGCTTTCAAAGCACGAAGTTTTGCATACTGATCCAAATGGATTTGCCCGGACCCAGACAGAGGCTTTATCTTTAGTGAGCAAAGTCTTTTTGAAATATGAATCGCAGTTTGATCTGGAAGGAACTGATAAAATATGGCTAGGAATTCTAGAATATTTTATTGTTTTTAATTCCTTAGGCGAAAAGTTTAACACAAATGAGAACTTGATTAAGGAATCAGGTGCAGAATTACTTAAAAATATGATTTTAGTATTGCAGAATAACGGCATATTGAGGGATAATAAGACTGAATTATGGAAAGCTTCGTGGGAAAAAATCGAAAAGATTTACCCGAATATGAAAGATGAGCTAGTACTTGAGAGTTCTTCAAAAACTCAGAAAACCGGTGCTGTGAATGAAGAAAAGAACAAATCGAACAACGAGAAAAGAATAGAGCAACAGCAAGAAGAGGGTGAAAAGCAAAATGAAGTCTCAAAAGAGGAATCAACAAATGAGCCAACTAATGAGCAAAAGGAAGAATCAAAAGAAGAATCAACAAAATAAACAGACTAAGGTTGATATTCCAGGCGAGTATATGAGCTAAATATTTTTATCTGCAAAGACATTAATAGATGTATGTTAATATCTGTATAGTTTAATGTAATGTATTTCCTGCATATTGTTTTCAATGAAGTACTTTTCAGAACCATCAAGCTCGAACAAGATTAACCATTGATAGATTCCAACACTAAACTATGGTTAACGCCCAAACGTACACTGAAAGAGCTTCTGCTCATCCATCGCCTGTTGCTCAGCGCTTGTTCAAGTTAATGGATAGCAAAAAAACAAATTTGTGTGCTTCTGTTGATGTGAAATCTACTGATGAGTTCTTGGCCTTAATAGATAAATTAGGACCATACATTTGCTTAGTTAAAACACACATTGATATAATAGACGATTACTCTTACGAGGGTACTATTGTTCCTTTGTTAGCTTTAGCTAAAAAACATAACTTTATGATTTTTGAAGACCGTAAATTTGCTGATATTGGAAATACAGTCAAATCACAATACTCTGGTGGTGTTTATAAAATTGCACAATGGTCTGACATTACCAATGCTCATGGTATAACCGGTTCAGGAATTGTTAAAGGTTTGAAAGAGGCAGCGCAAGAAGTCTCAAGTGAGCCAAGAGGTTTATTAATGTTGGCTGAATTGTCATCGAAAGGCTCTTTAGCATACGGTGAGTACACAGATAAAACCATTGAAATTGCCAAAAGTGACAAAGAATTCGTTATTGGCTTTATTGCCCAAAGGGATATGGGTGGTTCAGATGAAGGGTTCGACTGGATCATTATGACACCTGGTGTTGGATTGGATGATAAGGGTGATGGTTTAGGTCAACAGTATAGAACTGTCGATGAGGTTGTTTCAACTGGAACTGATATTATCATTGTCGGGAGAGGCTTGTTTGGTCAAGGCAGAGATCCAACTGTAGAAGGGAAGAGATACAGAGATGCAGGTTGGAACGCATATTTGAAGAAGACTGGATCATTGTAATGATAATAAATTGTTCTATATATAATGTTTATGTAATAAATATGTACAAGGATAGTTTAAGGTTTCAGGGATCAAGCGCACCTGGTCCAAATGATTCTTCATCCAAGCTATCCGATAATTTGGTCCTCATTATTTCAAATACGAGCAAACCCACCGATGTTGCCGGTATCGTAGTTAATGCATTTCTAATAAAGCCCTTATAACTTAGCTGAAACCAAGAGGCTTTAGACTTGGCTTTGATTTTCAATACTTGATTATATGTATCAATATAAGAATTATAATACAATTTGATAAATGGACGATAAGCTGTCGACTTTGATGCATTATAGACATCTAGTGCTTCTAACCTTGATAAATGAATCTTTTGAACTTTTGCTATTGGATACTGTACAGCTAACAAAGTAAATGCAGCAGAAGCACCAGCTAACAATATAAAACTTGACTTTAAAATTTTAATCAGGCGATTATTTTCTAACTTAAGTGCTTCTTCGTCTGATTGTTGAGTTTCTTTGTGAACTCCAAGATTGGCTAACTTCTTTGAGACTGATAATCGGATTTTTCTATAACCCAACAAAGTACTATATGTTATATTGTAGCCTTGAGTCTTCACAATTTCAAACACTGAAAAATAAAAAGCAAACCCCACACTATCCTTTATTAATGAAAACCCATAACCAGCGAAAACTCCAATTAACCCAACTTCCTTTAATTTGCTCAACCCATAAACCCATAAATTCTGGTGTGTCCCATTTAACATTTCTGCAGCAGACAGTCTAGTATATATTGCATCGACCGGAGCAGCCGCTAATGATTGAGCAGCACCAGCAATCAAGCCCGCCCTCCATGTATCTATCGGAGAATAATAGTAATTGCTACGTTGATTTTGCTTCTTTTCTTCTTCGTGGCGCTTGTCAAATCGGTCCAAAGAGGATAAATACGTACCATACAATATAAGACCAGTAGCCGAATTCGCTATCAATGGTGGTAACACCTGATCAGGTATGAATCTCCAACCTTCTTTTCGTAGCACGTTCACAAGCATTCCTATTGACGAATGCGTTCTAACTCTATACGGTTTTAAATAAATTTTATCATGCTTGTTTGCCACCTCCCTAACATAAGCCATGTAATCGAATCTTGATGGTCTGAATAACTTTACGGGTGTTCTCAAATATAATGCTTGTAATTGATATACAACGGCACGAATACCAGCTGTGGACAATGTAACCGCTTGGTTACTATTTTTTGCAGCTTGTGACTGGTTATTATGAATATTCAAACCTGCCAGATCAAGCGTTGAGCTTATGTTGCTCATGGACATATCATCCTTGTGTACCAGAGATGTTGATAGTGTCGAGAGATCTCGTTTTGATGTTGATAACGAAAAATCTTTGTCCATTATTCGCTTATTATTTTTTATATGTATTCATTCGAAACCTAACAACTGGGTACATCAACTGGTATCTAATCACTTGGTATTTCTTCAAAGCACAAGTCTATAATATCACAATAATCTATACTTATCTATTCGATTACTTCTCTAGATATATAAATCGTATTTATTGGAATATTTTTTGAGGTTCCAAATCCTCTTTTTGTATACAGGGAGAATTGAAATATTCACGTACATAAATCATTACACACAGCTACAAACTTATCAACAATACAACCATGTTACAGGTCTCTATAAAGGATAATCTCACTCTGCTTAAAGTAACGTCTAGCATCTTCATCGATTAGGACCAATGATAAGTATGTTCTACTAGAGAACTTTTTGTTCACATCTTTATAGGTTGGGGTCAAATCAAAACCACCTAAAAACAAACGTATAGGTATTGTTTCTCCTTTGACAGGAGCACCGTCCATGATTTCAAACCTCACCACTGTGGTACTATCAGTTATTTGATTTGGTGGGGCCCCAACGGTTTCTCTCCGAATTAAAGATAATTCCATATGCTTGATTTTCAATCTTACTAACAAGAAGTATATTCTACCCACTATGACGTCCTTTAGAGAGAAACGAGATTTCAGGTACTCGAACTCAATGTGTAGACAATCTTCAATCCCTACATCCATCCTGACAGTCGTTGGTTGTGCAATCTGGCTGTTCCTAGCATCTGTGCCCACCTCCGAAGCTGGCTGGCTGGCCGGAGTGGCTATTTGATAAACCCAAAGTTCCTTTTCTCTTGTAATTTCTGTGGCTGATTTTCTTGACACCGTAACCTTAACATAATAGCGCAACCGGGCATTTTTCCCTCTGTAACTTTCATACTGTTTTTCAACATTCCTAAATTCAAAAGGGTATGTTTCTGGGTGTATCAATTGCGACGGAGCTGCCAATTCAGTGGCCATAGATAAAAAATTGTCCGAAACTACACTATCCGTATTTGTTTCAATTGATCCAAGTAACTGTACTCTTACACCCAAATGCTCAACTTTTCTTCCTTCTCTGGTTCTAATAGTAACTGTGCCCTTCACAGACTCCCCATCCTTATAAATTGGAAGTTTTTCCAATCTTCCTTGCGGAGTCTTAACATCAACATGCTTTCGAGTATCCTCATTATCCAATCTAATCTCGATATCCAATGGGGCTTTGAAAAACATAGACATTGCTGAATGAATTCTTCTATATAGAAATGTGGATTATGTTTCTCGTTAGATCTAAGTATGTTCTTTCTTAAGCGTCTGTGTCAGCTATCATTTTATCAGTATTTAGTTCTCGGATAGACCATAATTATATGCAAACCGATTTATAGGCCGACGAAGATAATCGATTGATTACTGGCCTGTAAAGGTCTATTCTACAAACAAAGCATTCAAAATGCAGTCGGCGTAGTTTTTGATCCCAACTACGTATGACGGTATTGTCTTTGGCATGGTGTATGTCTTTGTATGATACTTTAAAATCCAAAATATAACGACCATGAATTATATACTTGGTTACGTACAATTCCTATCTCTTCCAATTGTTGTGGATATTATGTTTGATTTACCACACGTTGCATCATGTTTTATACTCTTAATTCTTCAATTCATACTCTAGTAAGATAGACAGTCTATCGAGGTTTTGCAATAATTCTGTCTAAAATTACTACCTGTATACAGTCCTATATACATTATAAAAGTATTATAAGTGTCATATTCGAATACTTCCGATGTCTCTCACTTCCTTCTGCCCCCTCTCTCTATATCTCCATATATTCCGCTTCGACCAGTATTGCTGACTATGTTTCTAGTTAGCTTCGAATCAGAAATTGGCATTTATTGAATTTTTTGAATTATTACACAAATCAAACAAATAAACCTTCAACCAGCTCTATAAGAACTTTAACCGAACATATATTACACTAGGGATTGTGAAGTTACACTCACCTTACTACATCCTATTTCATGAAATGCCTAAATGTGAGCATTTACGGCAAGCACTGAAATTCCCTTTTTGCATCCAAAATATTTCGTGTGACCAAGGCCGAGCAATCCAAGTACATGACCCCAGTTTGTTTATTGGGACGGCAATCCAAATTAGTACAAAATGGTTTAAAATTGTACAAACTAGTAAATAATAAAGGTCATCTGAATAATAATTTACATCTTATTGTCACCTTTTATGACAAAAACTCTAATTGAAGAGGCAAAAACAGGCAAATCAATTAAATAACACAATCTTCACTTAATATGTGTACTGTTGAGACCTGAGTGTTGAAATCCATTTTATAGAATTATTATCTAGAGTACCTTAACACCTAATAGCTGTATATATCCAGAAATGCTTTTGCTATTGTGTAGCTTCTAAGTAACATGAACCATAGTCCAAAGCTTTTTGTGTCATTTGTTGTACAGAATATACGAGATCTAACATGCAATATTAAACACTTTGACGTATTTTACAGGTTACGTATTTTATCGCCAATTATCGTTACTGCCTTCCGGCTTACATCTGTCATACTTTAAAGGCCAGCCAAAAGTCATTAGCGGTTACCCAGCATATCCATACTATTATGTCGAAGTATTTGGAGGAGATAGCGCCCGACGCGATTGTTCCGCATGATACGAAAGAGGAACTTGACCAACCTCTCAAGCATCTTGATACTGTAATAGCTCTATACGACTTTCCCGGGACCCAACCATCACATTTACCTTTGAGTTTGGGAGATACTATTTATGTTTTGACAAAATCCGATAGTGGATGGTGGGACGGGGTTATAATATATGCAAATGGTGAAATGGGAAGAGGATGGTTTCCAAATAATTACGTTCGATTAATTAATTACGTTCAACCGGTGTTGAACAAGTTGAAAAGTCATAAAGAGATAGACTCTCTTACAGCAGCAAACACTGCGGCAAATGTCTTGATACCATCCTTTACGAACTTGTTACAAAAGAATTTGGGCGAATCTGAGAGAAATTCGCCTGCTAACAGTACTAGAAAAAATTCGGTGGTGAGTTTTGCTAGTTCGGAGACCAGTATTCCATCAGAGCATAAAGGCCAAACTGCATCAATCCTGGGTACATCAGCTCATATTCCTTCAGTTACAGACACTTTGAATTCGGTCGACTTAAGCCAGGAAGTTATATTTACTGACGTTGAAGAGGCAGAACGAATAATGGAGAATTACAGAGCTGAACACAAAAGAAATGTGATGTGGCTTCCACGATACACCACTGGTGGTGATGTGGTATATTATTGTCATGAGTTAGACCTTTATTGTCCAACTATGCCATTGGCAACTTTCAATACAGGTATTGACTCTTGTGCTGATGCGGATATTCCTCCAAGAGATGTCATCTATGATTCTAGTATTTTGAAACGTGATTCCGAATTCACTACAGTAAATGAAATGACGGACACGATTTTGACCAAGGCGGACAGTGATTCGAGTTCAAATAAAGATTTCGACCCATTAAAGAGGGAGTCTAACGCATCATCTGTAAATTCTCAGAGCACTTCGGCCAGTATGTACCACCATTTTTCTCAACCATTATTTTGTATGGATGACTTATTTTATTACCAACCTAGTGATTTAAGGTCGTGGAGTGATTTAAGAGAAAAGTTCCTTTATTTCTTAAATTTATCTCACAAGGCATTGAAGGATTATGACAAGCAGTTATTCAGCACCCATTTCTCCAGATTAAACAAAATTATATCGTTTGTCGTGAGTGCTACAAGACTAATTCAAGATGATTTCGTTAGAACAAAATACGAAAAATCTATAAGAAGAAAACTAAAGAGAATTTTGAGCTCTTATTCACAAATATATTCAAATGGACTATTACATTTAAGTGTAATGTATTATGACAGACATATACCAGAATCAAGATTATTTAGCTTTAATCTTTCTAAATTCAAAACCAGAGCTGCAAGCACAGCCCAAAACAGTCCTACATCATCCATCTCGACTATAAGGCACGAGTCGGATGACCATTACTTCGGTTCGAACAATTCGTCAAAGAAGTTATCGAGGAGTGACAGTGGTTTTATTTCTTATTTGCAACAAATTGAATTTGAGATCGATAACTTGAAGCACGATATGAATGCATTAATAAATATACTTCTAAAGCTTAGTATAGGAAAAAAGGTTAGGAAAAGCGATTATGATGGAACTGATCCTTCAGGTGATGAAGGAGTGGATCGTTACGACATTTTACCTCAAGTATATCCAAGGTTTATTGTTGACGAATTTAATGGTGGAAATTGGTGTAATCCATTTTTTGAAAGTAAGAATACAGTTTTAAATGCTAGTGGAGATGAATTAAAAAACAGATATCACCTGAAAATAATTATAGATCGCGATGCATTTGAAACTGTCAGAAGTTATACTGATGAGATGATTAAATTGAGTGAAGAAACATTTGAATATATCGACCCCAAAGTACAACATATATATTACAATTTGATTTTGAAAAATGAAAGAAACACTCATATCCTCAGACTAATATATAAATATTTATATTTTGCAAGTCTGATGATAGATTTGATCGAAGCATTTGATTTCACTGTCTTTTGCTTGATCCATAGATATACTTCGTCGGAAGATGATTCTGATAAAGTCATAAGTGAATTAAACAATACTTCACCAGGGCCTGAATCAGAAATAACCAGTAACTTAACTTTTGATTATCCAATAGTCCTTGAATTCTTTCAATTGAAACAACAGTTTCATGATATAGTTTCAAGAATTGTAATGGCAACACAATCATTGACCCTTGAAGACCCGGATGTTTTCAAAGGAATAAAGCAGGATGATCCAGTATATTATGATCGTGATATCCTAAAAAATCCAAATGAAAAGGCAGCAATGTTATTAACCAATATATTGATGGAAGAAAACAATAATGTTAAAGGTAGTTCAATTTCTTTAAATTGTGATTCCTTGATGTATACGTATTTAAGTGATGGCCTTCGATTATTTGGATCCCTTTTACCTATCATTGAGCTGTTAATTGGAGAGAGAGAATCAATTTTAAATTATGCCACTAGAGTAATGCATGATGACTTGAATGTTCAATTATTATTAATGGAAAGAAATAATACTGTTTTATCAGAAAAGTCCGATGAGGGCCATGCATATTATACCGGAAAAAAACAATCAGATGCTCCTTGGTATTTGGAAGGAGATGATGAGTATGATCTCTTATTAGATATTAAAGGAAATATTAAAGGTGGTACGAAGCAAGCTTTAGTAGCACACTTAACACATCATGATTACTTTGATAGTAATTTCAATAGTGCATTTTTATTGACTTTTGCAACAATGATGCCAATAGGTGAATTTTTGACTTTGCTCATAAATAGATTCAACTTGGAAGCTCCAGAGGGATTAAGTTACGAGGAATATAATAGATGGATATCTAAGAAACAAAGTCCAATCAGGTTAAGAGTGATTAATGTCATGAAATTATTGATAGAAAGATATTGGGCCGAATCATACTATGACGAAAGTGTGCTTCGGAGGTGGCTAGCATTTGTTCAAAGTCCTGAGATTAAATCATTTTCTATGAGTAAGGTTTTGCAGAATCATTTACAAAGTTTATTAAATCACGAGAAGATATGTTATGAAAAAGAACCAAGTATTCCTACATCTAAACCTCCTCCACCATTAATCAAGGGTTATCCAATGAAAAAGACGAAATTATTAGATATCGACTTTATTGAACTTGCAAGACAATTAACTATAAAAGAGTTTAAATTGTATTCCAAGATAACGAAATTTGAATGCTTGACAAAAGTTTGGGGAAATAAGTCAGGACTTCACGAGGACATTCTAAGCATCACGAACTTTATTAGGACTTCCAACCAATTGACCAATTTTGTTGCATACATGATCTTGAGGAAGCAAGATGTGAAAAAGAGAGTTCATATAATAACATATTTCGTACAAGTTGCAGAAAAATGTAAGCAGTACAATAATTTTTCTTCAATGACTGCCATTATTTCTGCATTATATTCTTCACCTGTCCATAGATTGAATAGAACTTGGAAGCATGTCCCTGCTGAAGCCTTAACTAATTTAAGAAATATGAATAAGTTGATGAATTCCTCACGCAATTTTAATGAATACAGGGATGTATTAAAATTTGTTGGATCAGAACCATGTGTTCCATTTTTTGGTGTCTATTTAAGTGACTTGACGTTTGTCTATCATGGAAACCCTGACTACTTAATGAATAGATCTAGAATGATAAATTTTGCGAAGCGTTCAAAGACTTGTGAAATTGTGACTGGAATTGATAGATTCAAATGTACAGCTTACAATTTACAAGAAGTAAACGATATTCAGGAATACCTCCTCTCTTGGTTCGACAAGTGCCCAACTATAGAAGAACAATATCAATTGTCTTTAAATTTGGAAC
This sequence comes from Debaryomyces fabryi, assembly GCF_001447935.2. Taxonomy (NCBI): domain Eukaryota; kingdom Fungi; phylum Ascomycota; class Pichiomycetes; order Serinales; family Debaryomycetaceae; genus Debaryomyces; species Debaryomyces fabryi. The sequence continues at coordinate 84,307 of NW_015385455.1, forward strand.
CTAGAATGAATGTCTCTGGTAATAATGCTGCTAACAGAAATCAGAAATATTCATCAGGTACATTTTCATTCGGAAAACACTAGTTAGAATACTCTTTGTTGTATTATTATTTGTATATGAATGGAAAGGACCTAATAACTTATTTAATGATATCGCTCAGCCTCACGTGTATAATCTCTGTTTTTGCGCTTATGATCTAAGGCTCGGTAAATCATAATCTTGAAGTCGAACAAACCATTTAATATCATACACTTAGATCAATAGCTAACAGCTTCTCAGAGAGGTGAATATACGATATGTTCACTAAACTTAAGAATTTTTCCGAAGACGTTGCTAAGAGCTTTAATGATATTAATCAGGATGGTTCCAACGGAAATGTAAATACGCCGAACCGACTCAAGAATCCGATTAACGAATTGAAAAGTGAATCTAGAGTGTTGAGTACCAAAACACCCGACGAAACAGAATTAGTCCAACCAGAAGATGAACCAATATCGAAAAGTCTGTCTCCGGCACTTGTGGACAATAAGGGCGAGCCTTTAAAGGGTAAAAATATCGATCTTGCAGACTTACCTTCATCTATTAGATCCAAAATGAAAAAATTTGCTAAGTACGAGGAGAAATACCCTATTTTATTAGAAGCATTCAAGACTGAAAAGAGGAAAGCTGAATTGATTTTATCGTTTGAGAAAGTATTGCAAGAAAATACACCGATTTCAAGTATTTCTGAGGCCGGCTTATTAGTAGAATATCTTAATGGCATTAACGAAAAGACTACTATGTTAAATGACGAATTACGGAAATATGCGAAAGAAAATTCTGGCTTAACTGAGAAATTAAAGGAAGCTGAAACCAAATTGAAGGAAGCGTTGGAAAAGGGAAAGGAGCCAGAAAATGAAGAGGCAACGAACGACGCAACATCATCTCAGAAATCAAATGAAGAAACTGAGAAACTTAAAAATACCATATCAGACTTGGAAAAGAAATTAGAGCTGAAGGAAAATGAAACCAGGACTGTAGAAAAGAATGAGTTGGAAAATAAGAAGCAAGATAAGACAGATGATATAGAGACTAAATATTTGGAAGAAATTGGTATTTATAAGACAGAAATTCATTCTTATAAAAAAGAAATTGAAAGTTTCAAAGATAAATTAGAGAAATCTGAAAATTCATCAAAAAGTGTCAAGGATGAATTAAGTGTTGCACTCAAAAAATCTAATACATTGGAGAAAGATTTGAAAAAATTAACTGATACTTCAAAAGTTGATACTGAGTTAACCGACTTGAAGGCTAAATTAGAAGAATACAAGAAACAATTGGAACAAATAAAACAAACTAATACCTTATTAGAAGCCGAAATAGAGAGCAAAAATAAAGAACTCGAAAGCTTTAAAGATAAATCAGATAAGATACAAGATGATCTTGATAATTCAAATAAGTCTATTGAAAGTTTGAAATCTGATGCTCAAGAATTGAATGCAAGGGCTAGTGACTTGTCGAAACAGTTGAACGAGAAGAATAAGGTAATACAACAATTAGAAGAAAGTCGTCTGATTGCTGAGCAACATGTCGAGACCACAACACCAGCTATCTCAACATCAAATAATAAAAAGAACAAGAAGAGGAATAAGAAGGGTGGAAAGAAGAACTTAACATCTGAAAACCAGATTACATCCGGCAAGGAAGCGGAACAAGTATCGCTGACTGTACCTGAAGATACGCAAAGTAATTATGATGAATTGAAGAAGGAAAATGAGCGTATTCAATCTTGCTTGAAGGAGATTGATTCTAGTAAGCAAGAAATATCAGATGAATTAAAGAAAACGAAAGAGAAATATGATAAGCTTGTTAAGGAAAATGAAGATTTAATTACAAATCATAAGAATGTTAAATCAGATTTGAATCTTAAAATTGAAGACGTTGACCATTTAAGAGATCTGTTGAAAACTATAGGTGATGATTTGGTTCAGGCCAGAGATGAAATCAAAGTATTGAAAGAAAAGTCTAAGTCAGCTGAGCTTAATAATGATGAAGGTTTGAAAAAAGAATTAAAAGAAATGCAAGCCAAGCTCAATGAGTTAAATAAATCAAAGGACGATGAAGAAAAATCTAAACAGGAGCTTTTAAAATCAATTGAAGATCATAAAGCTTCTAATATCTCAAATGAGAAATTGCTAAATGATGTTAAAGAGGAGAAGCAAAAGCTCGAGAATACTTCCAGAGAATTGACAAAGGAATTGGAGACAAGCAAAGAAAAGAATTCTGATCTTGAGCAGGAAATTCAAAAGCATTTAAAGAATATTAAACATGATTCATCTCAAAAACTAACTCAGAAAGATTTTGATGTATTGAAAGAGAAACATTCTACCTTAACATCTAAGTTTGAAGAAACCAACAATCAATTTGAAATGGTTAAGAAAGAAAAAGAAAATTTGAACTTAAGAATCAAAGAGTTGTCTGAATTCAAGAGCAACGATACTTCACTTAAATTGGAGATTGCATCTTTGAAGACATCGATCACCCACAAAGATCAATTAATTGAGGATTTCAAGAAAAAAATTCATGCATTGAATGAACTGAATGAAGAATTATCTGCTTCTTTATCTAAATTAAAAGTATCGAATAGCGAACTACAAAATAGCAATAAGGACTTGGTTTCCGAAAAGAATGCATTAGTTACGAAACAAGAATTATCATTTGAAAAGAATAATTCATTGAATAATGAATTATTCAAACTTCAATCGGAAAAGCAAAAGCTTTCTACAGAATTAGAAGCTATGAAAGACAAGCACGATTTTTTAATGAAAGACAAATCCAGCTCTAGTAATTCTATTCAATCAATTAGACAGCAATACGAAGAGCTTTCTATGAAATCAAAAGAATCTTTGTTAAAGATTGAAAATCTTGAGGATGAACTTAACGAGTCTAGAACAATGTTACAGGAAAGAACAAGAGAGTCATCTACTATAAGACGCATGTTGTTAGATGCAGAAGAACAACTAAAGTTGAAGACCCATGATTTCAAGAGTGAAATTACAAAAATTGGCAAGGAAAAAAGTGAGATTGAAACTAATTGTCAAACATTGATTAAGAAAAAACAAAGAGAAATCGACGAGTTTAAGTCGATAACAGATAACTATTTATTGAAAATTCAAGATCTAGAAAATAAATGTAATGAGCTAAAGCAGCAGTATGAAGAGTTAGAATCAGAAAAACTAAAAAATAAGAATACTACTTCGGATAAAGAAGAAGATTTTGAAGAAACTCAACAAACAATTGAAACTTTAAGGAGCTCATTGCAGGCTTCTGCAAAAAAAGTCAAGGATTTCGAGAATCTAAACAATATTTTGAAGAAATTAAACGAAGAGTCTAATTTGAAGTTTGAAAGATTGTC